>NC_083554.1:3623098-3923098 GCF_018135715.1 Danaus plexippus
TTACTATGTTACTGTAACTATTATTTTAAAGAATTCATAACATAATATATGATATTAAACATGCATTTACCACATACCTGTTTAAACACTAAGCTAAGTCTGGTGATCTTCAACTTCGGTCATCTCGTTGTAGACCAACACCTGCGAGATATAAAAAGAAAGTTAAGGACAAATTCTTGATTTTGAAATTATTATTTGAATCGCCATCGTCTTTGAAGACGCTTGGTGGTTTAATGGAAGATAATCCCGAATAATAAAATGATAAAAACAATGGCAAAACAACACATTTAAGGACTTCTCAATCAGTTGGAGTTATGCTTTGAGATCCACCGTGGAAATTGTGATCGCTTCGCAGACCGCCATCGATTGAGGGGTAATTCAAATAAAAAAACATAAAAAGTTACAGAACAAAGAGACCGCCGCTTTAGTGATATTCGCAGATTATCATGGCATGCGATAAACTAATAACGCTTACAGTATCGCCGCAGAGGATTGGCTTTTGAATTACGTTTAAAGTCTGATCTAATAAATGAAATATATAATGTATCATTCTAAAATGGAAAGATTATAGCAGGCTTTGTATATAAAGCCATCGTTTAGAAATTTATTCCATTCATTTCATATTGTCCGGTGGAAATGCGAACGGAAAGCGAAGGATTTATGAAATTCGTTTTTCATAAAAAAACAATCCCAATTGCAGGATAGTTAGATTAAAGAATGAATGAAAGACCGAGAGAGTGAACGTACGTAGGCTACCATTCCTTTGCGAATGCAGGATTGCGAAAAAGCCGAATAATTCTAAAAGCCTCCTGTTGACATACAAAGCTAGAAGTTTTCGCTCTCCGACGTTGAAAGAAAGTTGAAAATTACAACATTCTATGCAAAATGTAGCCTGCCTTTGAATCACAAGAGTACAAATTGAGAATCAACTCGTACGCTTCGTTATGACTTATAATAATTTACTAACATAATATTCATGTTTTGTATTATGTGATTTTAGCTTTCATTTGAGAGTACCTTAGATATTTTTATGTTTGTTCTGCTTACAATTGTTTTTTATATAATATAAATTACTAAACTAATTACTGACTAACATTTAGCCGTTAAAGAAATATGAAGGAATCTTTTTTTTATGCGTCAAATAATTTTGCAAGTCTTTAGAACATTATTTATTATAGAGAATTGAATTGTATTTGATGAATATAAAGAATTCTGTTACAATTAAGAAAAGCCTTCTTGACGTTAATCGATTTCCGGGTTCCTGATAAATCTACTGATAAATAATGCTGTGATTTATCTTAAAATATGTAGAGAAACAATATTCTTTTATATATTTTAGTATAAATTTATTCAAACTTGTTGATATAATTTTGAAAACTTAAATAATAACCATTTTATAATAATTTGTTTAATCTTAACACGCTTTAATTACGAAGGACGTGTACAAATGTATGTAGTTAAATTTTTTTATATATGATTTTTTAATATAAATAACATCCAGTTTATGTAATTAAATGAAACACAAAACGGACAATTCAAATCATCCGAACTATAGGACAGTGTCAAGATAAAAGGAGCCGCTAGCCTCTGTCGTATTGTCTTCACTCGTTAGCCGGCAATGCATAAGATTTATTTTAACGATTAATTTCAGTCCAAGTGATAAACTGTAGCGGAATTAAGGGTTACAAATGTTTTATATTATGTAAATTTTAATCTAAATAATTATAAATACAATGTATGTGTTTCGCTTACTTCGATGTAATAAAATTACTCTTAATCCGATGATATTGATTCGAAGTTATAGATATCAAGGTATCGATAACGGATCACGTTTATGTAAATAAGGCAGTCAAATAACTTTCTCCTTTAAATTATTTTTTTTATTTTTCATACATATAAATAAACTGTGATTTTTATACCCTTACAGTTTGTGACTGAAGTCAAACTCTAATACAGTTTATCTTTTGAGAAAATATATTCATATCTAAACAAAAATATGGATTAATCTTATAATTACAGATTATCACTCGATTGACAAAAAAAAACTTATCAATATTTTCAAATAATATTATGAAAGGTCTCACATGTCTAGTGAGTGTTTGTGTTTATGTAACTATAATGTTGTAGTTATACGTCTTGGTTTTAACTAAATTCGCTGTAAATATTCCAGGTGGCTTAGGAAGCAATAAATTAAATTCATAATATATCGTGATGTGTATGATTTAATTATTAAAGTTCGCAAACGAACACAATATGAAGAACATGTTGTATTGTTTCATTTTATTTTTATTTGTTGCCATAAGAGTAACAATGGCGCTATTACTTTGCTCTGAATGGATCTTAAATTCTCGTTTAACTAATGCTATAATCGGGAAAGGTTAGTCAACTTAGGAGACTGACTGACTAACTGACTAGCGAAGATAACCTAACCTAACCTTTACAATATTACATGCGATTGTCAGCGAATTTGAAATATAAGTTAATACAGGAAAATCGAAAAGGAAAAATAAGAGTGGATTGCGGGTAGAAATTGAACTTATATAAAATATAATAACATAATACTTCAATCATACTAATAATTTATCAATAAATATATAATCTTTGCTCTGAAAGTAATATATTATACAAGTTAAAAAACGTTGCTATCACATTCCATCTAGCGCCATCTTTTGGACTTTTCTCGTAATCGTTATACAGTCGGGAAGCGTCCTAAAGGGTAAAAATATTATGATTCATAAAGATATATGATATTAAATCAATTTATTTCATATTAATATATATTAATCGATCCAAATTTCGTTAAAAATATTTATATATATATATATATAATAAATAAACCACAAAAAAATTAAATTATTCAAAATCATATAAAATATTGAGCTTTAATTTTCAATCAAAAACGAATGCAAACCACCATAGGTGGAAACTTTCAAAAATCTATTTCCTGTCTGGACGCCCTTCCGGTAATGGCGTCGTACATTTTCCGGTTATTTTCAAAACCCATTATTTTCTAATGAAGGGTGAATTGTATTTTTAACGATTATTCAATTACTAAAAAAAATAGAGTTAAATAAAAACTTGTATAGGAATACAAATATTTCATATGACATAAAAAAATTGTATTCTAGTGTCATTAAAATAAAGATCAGAATCTTTAAATAAAATTTGGTAATTCTGACCCTTGTCTTATGCCTATGAATACTTAATATTCAAAATCATTCTTTTTAAACATTTGGCAGAAACAAAACTAATCGCCATACAGTGTTAGTTTAGAACCTCCTAACAAAAAACCTTTTTTCTAAAACCAAACACATCCGGGATAGCCGATAGTTGATTAACAGCTTGGAGACAAAAATTTTACATGAAGTATATATTTTTAACGTATGTTTTCATTAAAATATGTCGAGAAGTTGCAAAAGGCAATTAATTATACGCCATAAAGACGTTTTCTGATTTTGTTCAGTGTAAAAATCTTAAATCTTAAACTAAATTTGTATACATTGCATGTATTTTAATTGAATCATATACATAATGTAATAAATTTTAAGTAAATTCATTGGAAAAGCAATAAATATAAAAACCATCGACTACGGCAATCTGTATGTAAAATCAATTTCCTCGGGGTCAAAACCATCTCGGGTCAAATAAATATATCTTATGATGTAGAAAAAGTCTGATGACACACACGTTTGCGTCTCTATTGATTCTTAAGGTAAGGTGTTAAAGATGAATTTCGCTTGTCTTACCTGTAAAAGTGTTTGCCAACACCGTTATAGGTAGACAGACGGGCGCAGAATGAGTTTGTGAATATTTCAAACACAATCAGGGGACTTGCCCACTACAGTTACTATTGTTCGAAATGATTACCAGATATATGCTCTATTACATTAAAACTTAAATATGTACTATTATTTTAACAAAAAATATAAAAATCTTAGCTTATTTGTACAATAAACAGAGACTGTTGTATACATATATTAAATTCATTTCTAAGTTAAGAATTTATGTGACGTAGTATAACTGAATATTATTAGTCCTGTTTACAGTTATTACTTTTTATATACTCAATAGTAGAGCATACCACTTGATGTGCAAGACGAGTTGTTAGCGTATAGTTGTAGTGACTGTTTACAATGTCTTTGTCATCTTTTTCAAAGTTTTTCGGTATGCATATTAAATGTTTATCTTATTAGCATAAAAAAAAATGCATACTTCTAATTATATTCATCTTATCTATAAAAGATGAACTTTAAAACTTATATGGTTAACCAGCTAGTGGCTAGTAATTATAAATGACATTTAGTAGAAGGGCTTACATTGTTTCAGTAATTAGAATGGTTATAAACAATGGAGGGTGAATATTAGATTAGGACAAAATGGATTCTGACGATGAACAAATAGGACACGGGGACGTGACCAGATTATCCATGGAAATTTTATCCAGTCATACTTACCCATAGCATTTAAACGCAGCTTACAACATTAACAATATCTTGTTTGCTCGTATTTTGGATTTGTCTTGAAAGATATTTTATTTAGACCATAGAACGTAATTGTTATTAACGTGTAAAAAAAAAATCGTCTTTTAATATAAAATTATATTATACAACTCCGTGCTAAATATCTTTTTTTATTCTAAATATATTTTCCTATTAATACAATATTCAGCAACAAAACACAAATTCATTATTATATTGCTAAATTATTCTTCGTTCTTGTCCTAATTTACAAAGAAAGAAATATAGTTCTTCTGTAAACATGTGACTGTAAATCAAAATCAGTATAGAGGATTTTAAACAAAAAGATTGTCGTATTGATTTCCTACACAACATGATCTAATAAATACGCTAACTAACTGTATTCGTTTTATAACTATATTGAATAGTGTACATTTAACGACTTGCGTATAATATTGGCTAGATTGCTATCAGCATCCTGCCTGAGTAATTAACCCATTTCAAAAAAGGAGGTACGTTACGACTGCATAATTTTTACATATGGTTGCATCTAACGTAATTTAAGAATTGATCTTGGTATTTATTGGACTTAGTTCTATTTTGTTATGATTTTATAGGATTTTGAATTTTTATTTTGATAATTAATAAGTACCCTAATACTGTTTGCTTTAAAATGATAGACGTATATATTTTAGAATTAATGTTTTTTTGTAAACTATATACTAATAATGGCAATCACAATTTTATAGTTATAAAGATTTCTTAACGAATTTTCAACATTTTCAAAACTCATCTCAATCGTATAATCAAAATTTAAATAAAATATCAAAAGATGCGTATTAAATATACGCCTCTTTTGTTAATAAAATAAAATAGATTTAAGTTCCCACCGCTTTAAAGGTTAGAAAGCTAATAACGTATGATATATGACTTTAAAGTTTCTTATAAAACTATGTAGGTCTTCTATAACTGTTAGAGTGAGATAAATCTTATTTTTATGTATGTCAAGGCCGGCGGACGGACGGACGGTTAGAAATTTTGTTTTGCATAATCTTTATTTAATTGTTTGTATAGTTGATTTCAAAACTTATCTCATAGCACACCTGTCGCTCTAAGTGAACAGCCACTCGGACAGGTTTCCAACGGAATTGAATATGTTAAGTATATTTAGCTTTCTGATTGGAAATTATATTTTAGTATCTATTAACTTGCTACGATAAAATTTTTAAAACTCTAGTTCGTGCAAGCCGTTTGTTTTCATGTTGTAATTTTATATATTACAATATACTTTACTGTTTATTCATTTAGATATATGAATATTTGAGTTTTCAAAAGTTTAAGTGTGTTAATGATTTAAATGAAAATCACCCAACGTATTGATTTTTTTTTTGTTTTACCTTTAAATGCATACAAGGATTTTTCTGTTTCCAGAGTTGAATAAACCCAAAATGTGCCTTCATTTTAAACATTCAAATTGATAGTAAACATCAAACACAAAAAATCGGATAAAATTTAATAATACATAATTACTCGAGATAAATGTATGTATTGCGATATTTGAAATAATAATGTGAATCTTACAAAGACATTTCATGTCCGTTCTGGCGCAAGAGTGTACTAACTGGAAATTCCTGCGTGTGCATTGTTAAAACGGACATAGAGCAAAACGACGTAGCCACAACATAGTTAACATCCTATTTGTAACCTAATTTATGACTGCGTAAGCTATAAAATGGGTTAATCTTTATGTTCAGCATGTAATATAAGGAGGGAAACTGTTGTTGCGAAAAATTGATTTATATACCACATCTGTGTAATGGCCGGCGGCGTAATGTTATATTGTCATAAGTCAAGCAGGAATGTAGGTTTGGCTCGGGTGTGAAATGTGCTATTATAACATTACCTCCTGAATGTTTAGGACTAACAAATTCACTTATAAAACTAATGACATAATTTTTAACTATCAAGTAATATTTATAGTTGACATTTTTTACTGTTTTACGTATATGTAATTTTATATTTACACATCATTCACCGTTCCGATCTGACGTTACATCATTATAAAGCTATCGACCGATTAATTACGTCGGTCGAAGTATCGATCGATCAAGCTTGCCACTCATTAGATAGGACCATGAATAAATCCAAAGGTGATTGTATTGCCGCTTCCATTTTGTGATTGTTTTGACTACAGTATTAATTGCGATTGGTATTCTCACGAAAAGGTCGACTGTCCAATAGGATCTACAAACATAAACCTATTAATACAGTATACATATAATAAATATCATCTTTATAGGCATTAGTACTTAGGGATGCATAACTGTGGTATAGTTTAAGTCGATTAGCTAATGCGATGTTCCTATAAAAGATCAAGTTTCGTAATAACCTGGTTTATATCATTAACCAATTTAAGTTGGTATGTAATAATATTTGCATATCTGTTATAAACAGTTCTATGTGATTTGGTTACGCAATAAGAATTGGCTTCTGTTGTTCGATTCACACAATAAATTATATGCAGGATGAAGTAGAGCAACTTGTCTTGAACTGGTTTTAAACATACAGGTGGTTAACAAACTAAATGTGTTATTGGTTATTAAAGTTTGTAATACCTATTCGAGATATTTATGATTTGTTAGAACTAGATCTTAGATATTGTGAATACTTATCATTATGTTAAATTAGAATATTTTCAATTTGAACCAAATTTTTTAAATCATATATTCACAAAAGTGTATATAGTATAGAATGTTTAAGAAGTTCTGGATTGTAAGGTACAAAGACTACATCTTCTATTCTTCCTTCTATTCATTTCTTCTTCAGCGTTAATTCTTACTATCAAGCATATTCTTAGATATCAAAATAATTTCCGTAAATATTAAAACTGAACATACTATTTATGTGATAACAGTGTTCTCGCCCACAACTCACTTGCTCAGGAAAGTGGACGTCGCTGGTTGCGAAAGTCCGAAACAATCGTCAACCTGCCCCACGGAACCAGTTATGGCAATAATTGTTATGCTGTGAGTGTGAATACAACCTAATTGATTGAAATAAAGGACTTCCTTTGACTTTATTATTTTCATCTCATATTAAAATTTTATATATCAGTATCAACTAGTCTAAACTAGTATGAACTAGTATGAACTGGTATGTAATGATATGAAACAGTATGATTAAGTATAGTTTATCAAGATCGAATGAACCACTATGAGTTTTGATGAGATCACAAAAGCTATTTTCACATAATTATTTCTTTTCAGTAACTTATGAAGATTTGAGCGGTATTCTATGAGGTACTGTGATTATATTATACTATATCCTTTTATGAAAAATCTTAATTTAGATAATGTGTTATTCTGCATAATATTTGTTTTTATTTTGTTTGAATCTTCTTAGGTACATTTTAAATTATTTCGATTTTGTTGTTTTTTTTTTTTGCGTTTGATAATTATTAATAGGATATAAGGAAGTATTTGTAACCGTATTTTAATAATTTACGTTTTATTTAATTGTTGTCGCCGAGTTATAATTTCTTCAAATGGAAGGACTGAAAAAAAATTACTAGAAATAACAACCAAGTTACAACTACACTTTATTGCTATTTCGTCATGCTAAAACGACTTTGTAATGTATGGTATATATTAAATTTTACTTAATAAGATCGTATTTGCTGCAGGGGTGTTAAACCTTTTTTTTTTTTTGATGACGCAGGGAAACTCTTTTTACGAGCCGTCTAACCGGCCTTGAGGGGTGCTAAACCTAATTAGCTATACATATAATACTATTAATGATATTTTCATATCAATCATATTTTTAATTGAACTAATTTACAGTATATATATTCTTATAAGTCCAGAAGAAGCAAACGTTTCTGTCACTTTAGCTCATTTCTTCTTGTATTAAAATAAACTTAAAAGACAGATGCATATGTAAATTAGACCACTCTATGAGATCATTGACCTTTAAATTCAGATTTAGTCTGAAAGTATCAAATTTAAAACAATACTTAAAAAATAAAACACTCGGATACTTTCTTGGAATTAATGTCTAGGTTTTTTCCTGAGATCACAAATCATGATAATGTCAAATTAGTTTCACGAGATGTGTTTATTATGCGCTAAGTCAAAATGTAAAAATGTGTTTGATAATTTGGACAAGATTTTTTTCTTTATTTGCTCATATTTACAATAAGAGACGCAAATTAATGATGTTCAACAAAATGCGCTGAAGTACTTAAAGCTATCAAAAAAGCCGACAATAGCTGATCAAGGTCTTGGGAATACCATTCTAACACTATTTGTATAGTACAAGAGTCTACACGTTGACCTTTTAAAAATACCGTTGCATATTTTCGGCACTTTGTAAATCCGTTCGAATTTGTTACTTTAATAAAACTGTTTTCTTTACATTTTACTTGATAAATCATTGGTTTACTCATCAATCATAATTGTTAAAATTTGAGTTCAATACGATGCAAAGATTTATTTCGGGTATCAGATTTCAAAGAAAATATAGCCTTATTTACATGCTAAGCTTGAGAATATTGACAATGATTAGTTAAAATTTAAGGAAAGTTTTCTTTTAGACAATAATTCCATAAATCGATAAGTGGTATCTTTGTCTATTATTTCAACGCATCATATAAACTTATTTTATCTTCATAAGATTACATGTAAGTAATAGTTACTAAGAGTAATATTGTGAAAATCTGTTTGTAAAAAAACACAATAAAAGTTTATGTCCTTAGAAGTACATAATTACATAAAATTATTATATGTACTAAAGACAGAATCCATAGGCATCTTGTAAAGTAATTGTACACCTGGTAATCCATCCTCCTGACGGACGGATGATGGTTCTATCGGCCACAACGCCAACCTTTTCATGATCTCCATTAATCATTGCTATAAGCTTACCTACAACCGTCAAATACAAACTTTATTATATCTAATTATTGTTAAACAACGTATTTTATTTAACAAAAACATTTTCTCGACTGTGACTAATTTCAATGTATAAATCCTTTACTAGCTTTAGGTCTGTGTTGTTTGTGAATAACAGGAATTGCGAATTTAAATCCTTGTTAAAGACCAAATAATTTGTATCCTGATCTGTTAAACAATAGTCTCAATGTTTTAGCTCAACGCAATGCTTACATAATGGTTTTAATGCATTTTGAAATCAATTGATGTGCTTGGTACATATAGGTACAGTAACTTATGAAACTGGGTCTACGTAAAAAAATCTCAAATTACCATCTTGACATGCAATAGAAAAATATCTCATCGTTGGTCATCGAACCGGTTACATTTGTAAGCAATCAGCGGGCTCTTGTAACACTTCTCAAGAGTTGTTCTCAATAACTTAACCCGTGCCGCACCTTAAAAGGAGTTTCAGAAAAAAATTATACATTTTTGACATATTACTTTAATTATTTATAACAAATTATTTCGATATGAATTATATGTAATTTGTGTTTATTAATAAATCAACAAAATAACAGGCTAAATAAAGTATTAATATATATAACTTTCCTAGTAACTTCATAGTACTTTTCAAAAACTTTTTGATTTTCGATTTATTTATTACAACGCCTTAAACATCTGATTTTTTTTAATGATATTACCCTCAGAATCTTACACATTTCAATTATTACATTAGAAAACGGTAAACTTAAATAAAACCTTTTTTCTCCATACACGGATATGAAATAACAAAAAAAAACCTCAAAGCACAAATCAGTTCAATAACTTAACACACATTCGTTAACAGAATGAATATTCATGTACAAAACAAATATTGTTTCGGTGGTCTATTGTCGTTATATTTGTACTTTCACTGGCCAACACATCTTGGAAAAGTGTGCTAGGTTATTAATTTCAAATTCTTAACGTGTATGGATATTTAATATATAATTACTTTAACCGAATTTGCGAAAGGAAAATTTACCCTAAGTTTGATTGAGAAATATTTAAAATTGAGGACTGTCGTTAATGAATAATGAATCAATAGTTTTTATAATATAAAGAAAAAATTTCAATGATCTTGTTTTACGTGACATCAAGCCTCCTTAAGTTTTCTGTAAAGATCCTTCGTTATATAGTGAAAAATCTTTATTTCCGAGAAAATATATTTTTACGTAGTTGAGGGTCCTTTTTTGACGTAATTTAAAACTATTAACTAATTATAAGCGATTATGCTTACCATTTTGACAGTATAGTAATAAAACACGCACATTTTCATCACAAGATTAAAAAGGTAAAAAGATTACCAGTGACAATAATCATCTTAGTGCGGTGGGTCGTATTTGTAGGTATGACGCGGACGGGCTAACTGACGCTATTGTATACAAATTGTCGTGAACTTTCGTTATTCATAAGATATGTGGAATTTGTCAACAGGCTGTTATTTATTTTTACAATCTCGAAAGTATCATAAAATAATGCAGTATCTGTTTGAGCGTTGCAGCTTTGGTATCACATCAAGTAATATACGGGAGTGGAAATGTATGTACGTACAGGTGTATAATACGTAGCTAAATGTTAAGTTAATTTTGACCGGCTCCTAAATGGTTGTTTTACCGTGTACCGTTAATGCTTAGTGGAGATTTGAAATCATGACAGTACAACATATTTCACTTCTAATATTGATATGAGCAGTCAGCGTAAGTCAAGATGACGGGGGGTCCAAGTTTGAATGGTGAGAAATAGATGATATATCTACTGTAGAGTTAAAATAAAAAAAAAAGTTATTGAAA
The DNA here is from genome assembly GCF_018135715.1 of Danaus plexippus. NCBI lineage: Eukaryota > Metazoa > Arthropoda > Insecta > Lepidoptera > Nymphalidae > Danaus > Danaus plexippus. Next base: position 3,634,319 of record NC_083554.1, read on the forward strand.
ACGATGAAAATGTTTCCACTGAAAAAACGGACAACCAAATTATTTGCATCGAAAATAATATTATATATCGATATTAAAAGCTTAGTGATATATTTTTTTCCTTAAATATATATCTCTCAAATAATATCAATGATTGAAGTCAGACTAAAAGCTAGTATAGTAATGAAGGTTCGAAACGTGATTTCAAGATCTGATTATTACCAGTTAATTTGTACATATAAGTTATATGTTACAATATAATAACATGTTACCTCAGAACCTGAATATAATATTGTGACTATTTTATTTGTAATACATTGCATACAGTAACGCATTTTAATTTAATCCTTATATAATACAAACAATATTTATTCTAATATAAAATCAGATATATAAATGTATATAATATAAGAGCTAGATTTTGTAATCCATATTATAACACCGATAAGGACTTTCGCTAAGCAATATAAGTAGCTCAAACCTGGCTAGTCGTACAGCTTTAGAGGCAGAGGTCAGGAAGTTCGGTAAAAAACAAAAAGTTTAGATACACCGTAACCAGTATAAATTGACATTCATTTATATTTAAGACAATAGGTTTTTTGTTATTCACTAAGCAAAAATACAAGCAACCTAAATCAACGGACTCAATTTTATTTAATATCTAATGGTCTCAATTTTATAATTTAAGCAATATATTTCAATACTAATCCAACTTTCTCTTAATAAAACGATGTATTATATCGTAAATACTATTACGTGTAACGTTTAAGTGGTGAGGCGAAAATTTAAAAGGCGGGTCATAGGTCAAGCATTATCTTATGGTAATGTATTGTAAGGCTTAATCAATTATAGAACCTGACCTGAGGTTACGTTCTTCAACTTAAGATTATGTAACGAATTGTCTGGCTTTGCTAGACGTATCACAGTATCAAACATTATTGTTCCTTTTTTTTACGTTCATTGAATGTCAGTTTAAGATTTATTGGTTGTTTATTTCTTTTAACGATCATTATACGAAATGAATATATTTATATTATTTCGTTTACTATTTATGGTTTTTAAGAAAATAATATTTTAATTCTATATTAAGATTTAACGGTTTAAAGTAAGGAGTCATTCATTTTAAATTAAGAATTAAATCTACCGAATAATTCCTCATATAAAAAAAAATTAATTATATTTAAAATTTTATCACAACTGTAAGTTTCTTTGATTTTATTTAGTTTGTCGTTTTAATTTAGTAAATATATGATTTTAGAAGTAATTCTATTGAATGATTTAAATTGTTGATGACCAGTTTCGGAATATAAACATACATATCTGTGCTTTCACAATTCATTATTATACTAATAATATTAAAACAATCATGTCACATAATAGCAGAATATTTTTTATATGGAAGATATAAAACGGCTATAATTTTTCATTAATTTTATATGTATGTACTTCATTACGGAAAGTATCAATCAAGTATGTTCTTAACAGGCTTCGTCACTATAAACAAAGATATAAAACTTATATTGGACAAATAAAACATTAATACTGCGTATTTTAAAATGAAGTGGAGAAATAACTTAAAATATTGTGACAAATATTCAGTGTTAACAAGTCTTGAAAAAAATAAATACTTCAACTGTTATACAAATCAAAATAAAAGTGAACAATGGAAATTTGGAACAAAAGCGCCAAGCTGTGATGATGGCGACTTAATGTTTTGAAAACTCGAATCTGACTAGAAAATTTTATAATAACAACTTTTTTTTAGAATAATTTAACATCCTTAAATCTTTGTCCTTCTTCTCATTAAAGATATTTTAAAAGATACAATAATACCTCTCAAGTGTTGATAATATTGTACGTATTGAATGATAATAGCGGAAAATGTTGCAAGTTGAAAAAAAATAATTTGTTGGAATCGAATATTTTTTATTATTATATCTCAATCCCTGTCAATTACAACAACCTATTGATAGATTATTGTATACATTATTACGTTAACATGTCAGATGTCTCTGATTTATTGTTACAAACAACATTATTGTTATTTTTATATATATATTTAATTTTTATTCAACGATGCCATCATTCACATGGAGTATGTACATAAATATGTTCTTGCGTCATCACAAACAAATGGTTCTAAGATGTCATTGTTCGTTTTACACACTAATAGATTCTATTTATAAGCAAACAAATACATTTTTAGTTATGGATAATATATTGGTGTGAATACAAGTAATTCGTGAATACTTATTAACCCTAATTATTTGATAAACTCTTTTGGTGACTACCCTATTGTTTACTTACGGTATTTCAACAATCAATCAAAGTAAGCACTTATTTTAGTCATGACTAATTAACTTAATAAATATATATATATATATACGTATATAGCCACTATAATATATAACCGCTTTCACTACAACTATTATGTTAGAGTACAGTATATGTATATATGGCTATAAATATAATTTAACCTGGGAGCTTCATAAAACCCGATGGTCGCTTTATAGCTAGTTTAATGGTTAGGTAAATAATCATTAACGGATAATCGCGGACGATGCATAAAAGGTTATTAACTACTGTTTTAAAATATCATACCTTCTTTACAATATTGTAAAATTTCATATAATTTATGGGATAGTTAAACTGGATCCTATCATATGTTTAACAACAGGATTGTATATGTTATTTAAGTTATAAGGATTATGTTTTGAATGAAGACACCTTTTATTCAATAATTATAGTATTCACATTCACAAAATTTATCTGCAAATTAAATGGGATATTTAGGTAAAGTTTTGATAGGCATCAAGTTAAATTGCTCGGAGTCAGAGACAGGCTTATATCATACCTATTATTATTTATAAAACTCCTCAACGTTACAGCTTCCTAACGGATGATTGAATTATAACTCTATAATTATGACATTAGAATACAGAATTGTATGTTCCCCTTGAATGGTCATAGCGGAGACCGGTTAAGAAAGCTGTTTTGCGAAAAAAAACTATCCATGATTATCATGAGTTACTCTTCACGGCGATGAATTAATAATATGCTAGAATTTGATTCTCGTTTATGTACATTATGCACGGAAATGATTGATTAAGAGGTGAAAACCTGAATGCAATGAAGTAACGAAAAAGATATATCAAAATTCAATAAAATAGACAATATTTTAAATATACTATTACTATTGTTAGAGTATCACTATTCGATCTGAACATATTTTTCATGATTTGCATTAAAATTTTATATATTGAAAAAATTTATATACATATGTGAATATTTTTTTTGTTTCTAAAAACTGAATTAAAGTGTTGAGATTTTAACTATCTATTGTTTACCTACTTTATATATTTTTTTAACGTTAATTTTAATTTTCAACAGGTAACTCAATACTTATTTTATCTATATAAATCTTTATTTAAACTATTTGAATAAAATCTGCAACACTTTTCCTAATTAACTGTCACTCTTTCTTTCTTTGTTTAACATTTTGTTAAGTTGAAATAACAGAATTCGAAAGTGTCTGCAAACCTCAGAACTCTCCATAATAATATTACAAAATCTGCTTAGAAGATTAGCTCGTTACAAATCTTAGTCTTGGCTATAAATACATCTATGGCCTTCCCTGTTTGCTTTGTTACGCCGGCACGAGATAGCATCACAAGACAGATCTTAAGATTAATTTAATGCTTCCGTTTTAATTGCATTTCCATTAACTAACAATCTCACTTATGTTTTTATTGTATAATAATTGAATACATAAACTAATTTTAATAACGAATAATGTGTGTTATTAAAATTAAATATTTACATATATACAAAGAGTATGGAAAGTTATAAAACAGATTTTAATTAGACGTTTTTAAGATAAGCATAAAAATTTATATCATTATACTATCTTCCGCTAATTGGATAGCTTGTAATTTATTACACAGTTTACTGAATTCATAAAGTGAAAATATGACATAGTTATATAGAATAGGGAAGTGGTTTTATTGGTGAAAATATGCATACAAAGACTTTAAAAAATAATACAAGCAAGACCAATCTATCATAACAGATGACTTAATTAAAAATAAGTCCATATTAAAACGGATAAATCATGCCATGAAATCATGGGCCATCATGCTCAGACTTGTTCAATATATCATAAGAATTGAACCTGTATCCATGGAAATAAACAGCCTTTAACTGGCCGTTGCGCCATAAGAGCTATCTCTCTCCCTCCAGATAAGAGAAGATCCAATCAGAGAATGCTAAACAAGCTATCATTAGTCAGTATGTTGTTTTAATTGAATCATTCAGTGTAATATGCCTTTCTAGAGGTTTGACAGCTCAGTCATTAGTGATGTTACGATAGATGTTATTAGTATTTTTTTTCATATACAAAACGGTGGTTTATCACTCGATCAGGAATTCCTTAATTTGTCAAACGTAACGGAGTTTTTATAATCAGCGGACATTTTAATTTTCTAATGAAGTACTAGGATTATATGTTACAAAAGTTTATCCAATAATTTGTATTTTTTGTAAGTAAAATGTATATTCAAATATTTGTTATTCTCGCATGATAATTTTTGAAGTTCGACTGAGACGGATCCGTGGCAAACGACTAGTATATGGTAAAGCCACCACACAAGTAATGACAATAACTTCGCCTTCAAACAGCAAACATTATAACACTTAAAAGTATGTTATAAGTTGACACAAATATGGATTATCGAAAATGACAGAAAAGACATTCGACTAGTAAGTAGCTGTACCGAGATGTTAATCTGCGGACAAATCGTCTTATGTATATTGCGAGAAAACGCACCTGTAACCTGATTTAGTGACGGAGCTGAATATTATCGATAATCGATTGAATTTTTTGTTTTTTAAATTTTAAATATTCATTTTTTATCATAAATAAATGGTATAAAAAGACGTACAAAGCCATTGTTAAATATTAATATTTTTCAAAATTGAAAAATATTTACATGTATGTATGTATGTAAGACAAAAGTAAATAGTAAAACTCAAATGTTTTGATTCTCGTTTGATTATCGATATGTATGACAGCGGTCCAACCCTCGGATGTCATGCGGCGTTTATCCCGCGTAGCCCGTTGTCGACTCACATCGTAAATCACACGCTAATAGCGAGTAAAGTCTTTCGCTAATCCGAAACGGACCGTAAACCAGCGGTGTTTATTCAATTTTTGTGCTCTTTATAACTTAAGACGTTCAGAAATACATAAATATCTTTGTTCATAAAACTATTCGATCAAATTGTGAAAACAATTTATTATCATGTCAATATGTTTTTGAAACATAATATCTGCATAATGAATATTTTGACATATATATATATTAATTTAATATATTGTTAAATATATATAAATTAAAATGGTTCACAAAATTGTCACTCTATATGTTATATAATATTAATCGATATATCGATATATTTATTTATTGGTTCGATCGGTACAACATGCTTTTATAAATATGGTAATATCAAGTGAACTACAGATATTAAGGGTCAGCGACAGTTGCTTTCATAATACATTTACAATATATTTAATGACAATAGTTGTATGATTTCGCTTCTTACATTTTCGTCATAAACACACACACAAGCCTGTTTCGATGCTTCGAAGTAATGTATTATAATTTATTTAAATATTCTACATATAAAAAACTCTTTACAGTGATTGTTAAAATAATAATTTTCTAAATTTACATACACACACATCCTGCTTCATATTTATGTCGTTTCGTTAAAATAATGTGATAATTTTTATTATTTTTTTTTCATGAATTCCATTTCACAAACCGTTAGCGAATTGTAAACGAAAATCAATCAAGATAAGGGCTGGCCACACTGGTGTAGCCGGTCGTTTGTAAAGTATAATGAAATCTATTTGAGCTGTAATCTATCGGGAACCTGCGTTTTCCGCTCCCACGCCGATGTTATATAAGAGGTTATGGTTTCCTGTATTGGAGTTTTTCTTAATAATATATTGAGTTATACTACGTAGCTCCTGTTATAATAATTGCTGTTGTTTATGATACTGACGCCACTTTCGCCGGTGTCTCAATCGAATGGCAAGGAGTAATATTTTTAGTTTATACTGCGGTTAGACTAGAAACAAGATTAACACTTTATTTGAACTCTGTTTGAAAGAAAAATTATACCAAAATATATTATAATGATGTATGAATTACTTTTATTTACATTTAAGCGACTGTATTTATAATTGAATACTATTTTATAATAGGACTCTTTCTAATGGCGCCTGCACATTGTCGGTATTCTATAGTTCAAGTCCACCCAGACCTGATCTGTGGAAAAAACGCTATCATAAAAGTTATCATAAAAGTTTATACTATGTCAGCATAAATTACAAAATTACATCGAAGCAGCATGGTAGTTTAAACTTTCCATATTTTGATTAGAGACGTTAGGTTACCAGTGGAACGTTGTAGAAATTTTAAGCTCACATATATTTTGTTAATTAATTGTTATTTTTTATACACTCACATTTTATTAACATACTTAAAATGTAACTAATTAATATCACAGTGTATTGATACTGGAAATATTAATTCGATACGGATTGCATTATTTTCAATAATTAATATTTTTACCGATGAATAAAATGAAATTATATGAATAAAATGTAAAAATTTTACGGGTGGCGTTCAAAACTTACAAAAAAATGCAATGAAATTAACTAAAATAGATAAATAATATTTTAAGCGTCATAATGCTGACTACAATAACTTTCGATTGTTATGTATAATGCTATACAATATGTATAACGAATATTCCTAACCTAATACTACTTATAAAAACTGTAGTTTAATTATAAACAAATCAATACATCCTCAATAACTGACTAACTTTGAAAATTGGAAAGTCAGAGTTGTTTTACATGTATGACTTTCCTTCTTCATTTTAAAGTTGTCGCGTAGGTTTTCACTCCAAACGATTCATCGATCTTGTATTGAAGTTCTATTTTAAATTACAGCTTCCGTTGACTTGTACCAGTACCTCGTTACTATATAATCATTTTCTGTAACACAACGTAGCGATGTTATGCGAATAATCATATTATTTATAATTAAGTTCTGATGTTACGCCAAAATTTCAATTAATCGATGACATTTATGTAACTGAACTTTAGCACGTAGCTTGGAACGTACGTTAACTGTAATTATATACTTTCACAGAATAATTGATAGTTGTAGGAATGCACGTATGCATATTATCTTAGGCTGTTTGAATACATGACGTTTGATGACCGCAGGCGTCAGAAAACGCCGGGTTGCTGTTAAAATTAATTTATTATTAAAATCTCAAGTTATTTAAGAAATAATTTTTACTGCACCATTTTTATTATTTTCAAATATTTTACTTCAGAGACAGGCTAAGACGAGATGATTTGTGTAGCCGACGGTAAAATATAACAGTCAAATTTTATTTAATATGATTGAAGAAAGTTTTCATTATAAATCCTTGAATTTAATTCTTGACCCTTAGGTATTTAAACTATATGAATTTTATAAGTAAGGAGATGGCGAGCGTTAAATCAATAAAGACATCAACTAAAGAAATTCACCCAACAATTTAGTAATGTAGGCGCCCTTGAATATCTAACGATTTATTTACAAAATTGCTCCGTTACAGCCTCCAGATGAAAGCTTTTATTGCTATAGTTTGCAATTTTCCATGGCCTTCTAATTGTTCTTGATGGCCGATTGCGGTGCCTCAACAATATGTATTAATTGACCGTCCGATTGTACGTTTCTGTTGTCATTAGATGGCATTCCGATTTTTTCTGGTCGTTATTTATAGGAAGAGTATTTAGCATAACGTTAGATGATAGCATTGAAACATAAAATTTTTATATTTTACTTTACTTGTGACTACTAAGATTAGTTTATCGAAATACTGAATAGGATTTTGTACTATAGTTTGCACCCAATTACAATCAAACGTAGAATTCAAACCAATATATAATTCTATTGTGAATTCCATTATCTTACATCTTGGACATCGTTTTCAATATCCCCATATCTCCTCGGTACACCGCCCATGCTGTGTATGGTCATATTCTGCGGAGTCGTTTTTGTCGTGTTACTCTAAAATATTTCACTTTTGTCCAACAACGAACATAAAGTTAGGACTACATTGTCAGGTCGAAATAACCCGGTTCGAGCTAAACATTGATTTTACGACACAATTGCTCTTTGCGCCTGTGTGGCATCATGGATGTTGTGATAATGGAAATGCCTTATTATATCTTTATACCGCCTTTAAGATAGAAACTAAATTTATATTATACGATGTATAGATATTGAATATTATAATAAGATTTTAGGTCTTCTAACTAAACTCGACGTATAACTTTTCGAATTATTTCAAATTTACTAAATGATGAAATAATAATAAATTTATATGTACAATTTAATATAGAAGAACATAATTCAATAAGATTTTAACACAAAATTAATTCAAATTTTTTTTTCAGAGTAAATGTTAATAATTTACTTGGATCAAATAATACAGAAATATTTGACACATTCGTATCAAATCAAATATAAAATTTTGCATTACGTAACATTAACAATAACAGATTTTATCAGAATCCCTGAGGCTAAGTCTCGAAATCTATTTATTAAATGTGTAGGCGTTATAGTCTAGGATCTAACATTTAAAGAGCAGTAATTTTCAAATACAACATATATATATGTACCAACATATTTTTTATTTATATCTGTTACATTGCTCAAAGCATAATCCACAGATGATAGTTAATTTTATCGAATTTTAAATTTATCATAAATAAATAAAAATTACCCAAGACATTTTTATATATATTTTTAAATATTATTATATTTTAAACATTTCCAATTTCTTTATATAACATCATTCTTGAACAAACATCTCTTAGACTACTAGTTGCCTAATTGGCTAAATTGTCCTCATTTTAATGGTAATCCATTCGTGAATTAATATAAACTTAGTTGTATTACACTTGTTTAAGGTGTGATAACTTGGTGTTTAAAATTTATGTATTATGCAAACATTATGAATAAGGAAAAGTTTTGCAAATATAAATTACATGCAGCGACTTATTATGTTCGAGCTATATGTTGTAGGGTATGCAATGGGTTTTTATGGGTCGCCTGGAAAATACAGTTATAAGGATATACCAAGGAGTTGTCGTTTTACTCAAACGTAAAATTCGTTTAATACTCTGTGCCTCATCTGGCTGTTTTAGAGCCAGGTCGTGTATAAGTAGGTACATGTATGTACATATGACATCAGTGAGAGTGGGCAGACAAAAGCTTGCCTAAGAACACATTGACCATTGTATATTAAATATACAGAGGCGGCATTTGCAAAATTTTATAATAAATATATACCTTTTTGGAAAACAACATTGGCATGTTATTGAATCGGATTCAGACGGTTTTATTTTGATGCGCATATATTTTAATATTTTTTTTAACTAATATAGATCTGGTATAAAATAATTTCCTATCTATGTATCATATAATCAGTACAATTTCTTACATAACTCATACAAAAATTATTACAACTAAACTATCTGAATATTTAGTGTAATAAGCATATGTCAAATCAATAAATTGAAAAAACCGCATCTAGAAGTCATAACTCTGTGTCATACAAACAATAGAAGCTGACAGCTCGAAGTGTTTACGTTGCGTGCTTGTTCTAACAAACGTTACGTCATACAGTCATTAACGTGTTAGAGTAATACGAATATCGTCTTATAATACGAAATCTTGTTAGATAAATGTTATCTTAAGGCGAAGACGAAGCGTTTTGCTTCGACAGTTAGGCACAAGTATGATAAATTTCCAATTTATATCCTTTTCGGATGTTTGTAAGTTGAAATATTTAGGAATTTCACTTTCACTATTTGTTAGTAGTTGAGCTGATTATATCAACAGTATAAAAACAATGGTATCATAAAACATAATATGAGAAGCGAACGCTCTGTGATAACAACAGCTTTCGCCTCTGACAGAGCATTAATAAGAATCCTAGAAAATACTGGACCATTTTATCAGATGAGTGATAAGAGATGATTAACTTATCCAAATTGAGATTGTCGTTTTGGTCTCACTAAATACATTTGAGTACGGAACCATAATCGACATATATATATTTAATAAACTTATTACACATAGCAATAATTTAATTTTTATTTATTATTTTAGCAATAAAATGCTCAGACAAGACAGTCGTTTCAAATACAAACAATACGCCTATAAATTTAATCATTTGATTATATTAATATCTGAGTAGTTTTCTAGTTAACGAGTACATATAACAATGTATTTTAAATTTATAATATCATTGAAATAAAAGATCTTTACAGAATTTTTGGAACGCATATGTTAATTAATAACAGTGAGGATTGAAATGACTGTATATATGTTAGATAGTTTACTCTCATTGTTGGAGATCAAATTCAAAGATACGATGACAATCAGGAGACGTCTGTTTGCTTGTCCGTCTGAGATTTATCTCCTCACTGAACAATGCGGAGTTAAGTATCATTATGTATTTATTACTGACCGTTGATGTTTTAAAGATACGGATAATAGAAGATTTGTAATGCATAATAAATTCTATTTCATTAAATGTCAAACGAACGGCTCAGTAATGAATGGACGTTGTATTAAACTGGTATGTAATCACATAATATTATAAGTGCTTTAGCGTGTCTTTGTCTATTTAAATTTTGCTAATAAATGCAGGTGAAGTCACAAGACAAGTTAATGCAATGTAAATTATAATTTTCGAATATTCGATAGTAAAAAAATTATTCAGAGTAGCCATAGACATTGGGCTTAATTTAGAGTGTGGGCTGACACTTCCTTATAAGTATTGCTCTCACAGAGGTTCGTGGGGTTTTCACTCATCATCTTTACTCTAAATGTCATAATATCCCGTTGATGAACTCCGCAACTAAACCTCAAAATCGTTTGGTCTCACAGCTTATTGATTTTCTTATAGAACACAAAAATAGTACCTTGAAAATTTAACCTATATTTTAGATAAATGTTAGAACAATATATTTAATATAAAATATGTTTAAAAATTATTTCGTATTAAAATTGCACATAATTAATTTGATCTTCATGGTAAAGAAATTCTTTATTTGAGACGTCAGATCCACATCTGCTTTTAAAATCATTGTCCTTTAAATATTGTACATTTATTTATTATTTGGACAGTGTTTGAGTTAAAGATGTTTTCTTAAAGCTAGGATAAATAAATATATCTTTGACTTTAATTCTTTATTTTTGGTAAAATTCCACTCAAAGTTATTTATAGTCAAGTCACAGTAATATTGTTATTCAACAACAAATCAAATGAATAGAATCGCTTAATGTTTTAAAGTATACAAGACGTAGTAAAATAAAAATGTCATCAATAAAAGCAGCCAAAATATATAATGTGGTCAATTAAATTAACATACTATGACTTATAGTTAAATTAATTATAATATTTAACGGTTTAAGACGACCTTCAAGCAAAACCCTAGTAGTTCTTGTTTAAATAAGAATAACTTATAATACTATATTATATTTTTAGACCAATAGGTACTCGACTTTATTTGAGTTACCATGATTGAAGTAGACAAATTAAATAACATGTTTGAAAATTTTTAAATATTTCTTTCCTGACACATAAGTTCTTTGAAAAAATTATTAATGACAATTGAATGATAAGAAACACCAAGAAAATTTTAACCCGATTCAAATAAAGAATTGATACTTAAGTCTCAAGCCATGAAAATTAAAATTAGGGTAATAAAAATTTTAATTGATTCAGATTTTTTAAATAAATAACATAAAATGAGGCTAAAAAGTGACATTCTTAGCGGCACAACACTGACATTCCAAATTCAATATATGGAAATGGAATAGATTATGGAACTATCTAAGCGATTATCGATATCAAATCGATGGCTATCGGAAATCGATTGAGATTAGCTACCAAAACGCATTGTCGATTAATCACTCGATTCTACAATGGGTGCTTTCTATTTGGGACAAAATGAATTTCACTTCGAATAGGTTATTTATTTCGTCGTAGCAGGTGTGCTCTTGAATATACAGAGTGTTCAAAAATTATCACACCGTTAGTATTATTTTTATATTCAAATATTAAAATGGGGGAGCAACTCTTCACTTATAGAAGTATTTACCTTAACTAATATGACATTAGAATTTTCCGTGATCTCGTTTAAATACATTCATTCTATCATCATAACCTCATAACCTTGATAATAAAAATCCTCTACTACAAACATAACAGAAAAGATAAGAAAATATATGTTAAAAAAATATATTACTAAGAACATCCTATATAAAAGAATCTGGTTGTATAGGAATATTATTAATTCGAAATTTGTTACAGCCTATACTTAACGTGCTATCCGTTAAAGCCTTCTACATAAACGTCATCTTATGGAATACATAATTTATAACATTTATACCTTTTGTAATAAGGTTTAAATTCGTTATTTAAATTATAAAAGGTGTGGGAAAGTACAACTATTATAAGTCAAGTGTGATTATGTATTGTAAATTTGACAAATCTAATGATCTTTTGTGAAATCATATTTTACGTCGTGTTGATAGTTGAAAAAAAAAAAGATTTTAGAAGCTTAATGCACAAATTAATCACATTCATACGTTAAAAAGCTTTCGATGCATTGAGCTTTTTAAATCGTATGCTTTCCATCCGCCTCTATAACATTTAAACCCTTAAATTAATATTATAAAAATTGCTATCGAAAATGTAGCTGTATTTAAAATATGGGAACAATAAAAATTCTTTATTAAAAGAACAATAAATTCTAATTCAGCATGCTTCCAATTATAATCGAAATAAACGCGTTGAGAATCAATTTGAGCTGGTTACTGCGGGCTGTCGAAAGTAGACAATAGACCGGTTGGTCTTCCGAGAAACATGTGAGTAATATTATATGTATTAATATTATTGTGGTATGATTCAGTTTTTTAAGGAAAAATTCTCTTATATTACACAATATTAAAATTGTTCTCTCTGTTTATAGATAAAGATCTTATGCTACTTAAAATTATGATACTAAACAATACTATCATAATATTTTATAATAATGTGCATTGTGTGTATGAACTTTGTTTGAAAGTTATTTGTTTATAAGGTTCAAGGTCGTATGAAAACAATTTTCTCTAAGCTTCTATTGTTCTTCTGAGCTTGTTTTAAAAAAGTTCAGTGACAGTTAAATAAATCTCCAATATGTATGTATGTATAGTTATGAAATTAATTTAGGGAAAAGACCAACACAATTTCCCAAGAACCAGCATAGCAGCCTTGTTTAAAATGTGGTTATTTCATTTCATAGCTAAAGGAAGCTGACGCAAGCTCGTATGTTGAGTATTTCTAGCTGGAAAGTATCATATGCTGTTGCATACATGTCAAGCTATGTGTATGCTATAAATATAGAAAATATATATTTTTTTAAATTATTTAACCTATAAACAATTTTATATATTGAGACTAATAATTCAATGACAATATTATATCAAAGAAGCCATATTAATAGTACATGTATTTACACAAAAAATTAGATTGACATCTGTCCGAAGCAACTTCCACGCTCGGACGGACAAAATCAGGTATCACAATTAAATTAAAAACCACTCACCTAGAGTAATTAGTTATTATGTCGTTATACTGTTGACAAAAATAAATATTACTACATTTTGTTATTTCATTTTTCTTTTTATTTTATTTTTTACTTCAAAACAATAGAAGACACTGAATTTATTGAATTTTGAAAAACATAAGAATATGAATAATAAAATTTGTTAAGAACATTAACAATAATCTTATTATTTATATGATAATAAGAATAGGTCCACGATACGTATAGCAGTTTTGGGTGGGTTCAAATAAAAATTTTTTTAGTCAGTAAACACATGTACGCTGCTGACTGTACATCAAGTTTATACTAGAATGATTCAATTGAATCCGCGGTATGTTGGTTTCTCATTGTGGACCGCAGGCTACTTTCTATCATCTACAGGTACTCATGTCTTGATATATACAGGGTGATTATAATGTCACTGCAACAGGTAGCTTTACATTTTACGGTGATTATAAGCGGCCTTTTATAATTATTTGCCACATAAAATATGGAACTTTCTTATAGTTTAGAGTTGTAATATACATAATTGTATAATAAACTAAGTGTATCAATTATTTATCAAGTTTCGACCACCACCCTACTCACTTTAATGGAACTTTAGTTGAACGCCCAATATACCTACTAAGAGAAATATTGATACGAGTTTTAAAAAAGAGTTAAATATTGAATTTACTGTGCTTTGCATTGGGTATTTAAATACATTTTAATAAAGAAAAATTAATGGTTTATTTTTTAAGTACAACTAATCAATAAAAGAAACACTCTGTATAATTCTCAAAAGGTGTCACATTGCCCAATGTGTCTATCATGAAGTGACGATATAATTGACAAACTTACAATTGCTGTCCACAAACAATTGTTACACAAAAATAACCGGTTTGCTTCTTACAATAAGACTAACAGTAAAAATCATGCGATAATGATGTTCTGGTATTTAAGTAGTACGAGAAGTTGGTATAAATTAAAACAAATTTGATTGTAACTGGAGCTATGTAAATTAGAAACTCGCTATCTTTGTCTTTACAATTAAAGTTACGGAACCATCAAAAGACTGTTTGATACCTTTAACGCATAAAAATATTCCGATTGTAACACAAAAAACTTTGGTAACTGAAATAACACAGCTGTTAATATTAAATTTTAATAAAGACATTGTATTGGAAGTTCATTAAGACATTTTTAATTATTCAAATTATACCCAAAAACATATAAAACAAATCGAATACAATAACGAATTACACGTTTAATGAAGTATTTTTTCTACACATCGGATTTTTTTATAAAACTCATAACTACAAAAAAAAATTATCGCAAGCCTTCTCAGAGAACAAATTTAAAAAATATTAATTATCATACGCCCGAAAGAAAATTGCCTCAATTTAGGCATGACCAATTAAAAGCTGTATTTAATTAACGACTCTACACTAATTAGTTTAAGAACCATTATTTTATAAACGGGAACCATTACACGTATATTTTGTAACTTTATAACCCTGTTGTCAATCAGGCGTTATCAATATGTAACGTGTAATATCACATGTTTATGTGCTATCAATGAAATTGTTCCCAAAGGCGTCTATTGGAACGCACCGTGACGGTTATTAACAGACGCCTGGTGTAATTTCGCAAATGTATATTAAATAAATTCATATATACAGTAAAATGATTACAGTTTTGATTTCTAATATCGCGGTGAAAGTAGGCGTGGTGCAATTAGAACGCAAAAAAATAACCTAATCTATATAATAAGTAATTTATTTCAGAAATCATTATTTTATGTGTCTTATATATATTTATATGATTCACTAGTTTATAAGTAACCTTCAATATAAAGTATATATTTTAAGGTAAAACAACATTAATATCAGAAGCTATTAATATTTAGAAATCGGATTGATTTGATTTTTATCTATGAAACAAAAACTATTTTTTAACATTGTATAGGCGTGTCGTAGCTTTAGGGAGTATGAGATGATGAAATAAACTTCCACAGTGATATATAACGTTTCATATATTTTTGGGCGTATCTAGTATACTTTTAATTCGATGCTTATAATTGAAACAATGTGTAAGAGTCTATAAATTTAGTATCTGTCATGATATTTAATCGAACGGTCTTATTCTGTTGGTGGTCTGAAGATGAATAGGTATTATGATTCACTTTAAGTAATTATTTCTCTTTAATATAGGCTGAGGAGAAAAATATATATATAATAACTTTCACATATTTTTAATTCATTTGAATTACTGATGATAATTTATGGCTGTATAAAATCAATAGTGAATTCGTGATGTCCAAAAAAAAAATTACAGTTTTAATACATTTCCTTTGATGCTCTCGCTGTTATGATCTTTGTCCAATCAAGAGAACATTTTTATTAATAAAAGACAAGTCAATCAAATAAATCCATTATTTACGGATACTGAATTTAATAGCCGGAGTCAATTGCAAAAATTGCTTTTCGCAATAGTAAATGCCTGGGAGACTCTGATGTATGTAAATAAACTACTTCTATAAATATTTAAGATTTTTTAAATAATTATGAAATTTTGGTAAGGACTATTGAAGTCAAGCCTTGATTTTTTTTTATTTGTTCTTTTAAGTGACTCAAAGTCTAGACCAAAAACTTAATCATAGGCTATAGTATAGCAAATTAGCTCATATCATTTTTCTTTTACTGAGTGAGAGTTATTGAAGTCTTAATCAACCTTTCCCATTCAACCCAATAGCATTTTTAGTTTCTATGCACCTAAAGCCCCTTCAGAAATAATGCATTACCTACTTATACCATGCTATCACCAATTTGTTTATCGCCAACAGATTACTATGTAACATAAAAACGTCTTCCCACCTCTTTTATATAAGATGTTATCAAATAAATATTACTCAGTTTATTTGACATATGCCTAATATTATTTGTAACATGTTTGAGATTGTCACCATACGGTATATGTCAAGACAAAAAAAAGTTTTGATTTTAAAGGATCCATTTGGTGAATAAAAATTCATAAAAAAGTCGGCTCGATGAAGACAAATATATTTAGATCTATTTTCCTTTCTTTTTTTTTATTACAAACCATCAAATGAAAGCTAGTGCCTGAAAATTGCATTCCACCAGAGAATCTTAGGACAAAAGTAAACTTTAGTTATCTAACTACTTACATATAAAATATATACATTGGTTCACTCGTTTTTCTGTTTAGTAACTAAAAATACATATATCTAAACTTAATAATGTAACTAGGATAAGTTATAAACAACAATGATCCCTACGGACACACCTCAAGATCTCTCAATCAGACGTTAGTAGCTGCGGCAATCATATTGGCGTTGTGATTGATAGTAATCCCTTAATCCGAACAACTGTCTACCAACCGTTTGATGATGACAATGATAGGAGAAAGCCGGAGTAATTAGTAACAAGTATTATTCCACTGAAGTAGTCTTTGTCGGTCAGTTTTGATCAGGAATTAAAAGCTATTTTGTTCTTTCTCCTTCTTAAAAAAACCTACATATTTTGATATTTAATCTATTTTCTGTGTTTAGAGATATTACAGCTGACAAAAGTTGTATATATATTAAAAATTTTTTTGGCCTATTTGGCTTAGCCGATAAAAAGTTTCACATAGGACTGTTCGCTGTCCGTCGGTGACGAATAATCTCAAAAACCAGCACATCTTCCAACTATTTCAAATATTCGTTACCCATTGAACTTTAAAATAACAACACAATGCTAAATATATAACAAAAATTTGATGAGATACAATAAAAAGAAGATAGAAGCGTTTTATAATTATTTCTTCTTTTTGTTACTTTACAAAAAACCACATGTACATACATATAAGACGGATAGAAATTTATGCATTCTTCTAAAAAATATATATTAATTTACATGAAAACCAAACAAATAATGTGTGTCTTTAATGGGACAAATGATCATAAAAGCTTGATCATCGATTTTGATTCCATGTAACCGATACATCTCGTATTCAAAACGAGTCTATTCGTCTTTCTTCTATGTCATTTGATTTTTATCTGTGGCTGATATTATCGGTTAAAAAAAAAAATAAGAGACGAAAAAACACATGTATGTTCATGATTAAGTTTCCTAGCGAAGACATTTATATCAAGACAATATATCTCGGTAGGTATTACGAATTAACAATGATAGCTAATTTTTATTGTAACACCAGCGTCTTTATAATTAGCGTTAAACCTCCAATTAGCCTAAAATACAACAGAAAATATTTATACAAAATGTCGAAATCTGCTAACTCGTTTTTTCAGGAACATTTGCACAAGCCCATAGCCCTCTTTTTTTCATGTCAGTCGTGTAAAATAGATTTATTTATCTCAATTAAAACATTACACAATTAGGTCAAAAGAAAAGATTGCCTCTAACATTAACGAGCTACAACCGGATAACATAAATTCTGAACGCGATTCTTATTTCGCAATAAATAATAGACTATGTTGTACATTACACAAAAAATCTCCCACAATTAATATAGTTTCAAAATTATAGAAAAAACCAGCTGTGGTAAGCGAATCCTTGACGGCTTATTAGTTTTCTCTTGTCATACGGACATTTAAACTTAAATCATGAGTAATTCTTTAATTTCAACATCCGAGCTGCAGCGTACCCGCACTTTCCCACATAAATTTCAACTTAGAAAATAAATTAAGCCGAAAATATTATTTAAATTCATCGATTGTGTCAAAGTTTTGAATTCTATACGTTATTAATAGGTAAAATATGTGTACTTGAAGATTTCGGTTGACAATAAAGCTATGAAGACATTTGGAAGCTTAACCTTCAATTTGAATTTTAAGCTCATTTTGTCATGAATTGGAGAAATAAATTCAGTATCATTGTTAGAATGATGTTTGTAAATTGTTATAAAGATTCTATATTGAGCTATTTTTTAGTATTGATATATTTTTATGAATTCAAATGTCAATGTATTGATTTTTTATCAGCTTCTCTGACGTACAGGAATATTGTTAACTCGAATTAAGTTACACTTTACTTCAGGATTACCAGAATATATTAAACAGGTTCAAATCACATGTCATGGGAAACAATAAAATGGGGGGGGGGGGAGGTAAATAAGTTTTAACCGGAATATTAGCACAAACTTAAGGTATTAAAACTTTACCAGACATTATAAAGCAGCGTACAGTTACATTAACACAGGCTATTACTCATAAAACCGATAACACTTGGACCCTCTAACCAGACATTAGACAAAATTGTCTTAAGACATTCTTGTCTTACAGTAATCAAGCTGTTAAAAAAAATTCTTTAAGCATATATTGTATACATCTGGTGAATTTATATATATTCACAAGAGAATGCATAAAATATGTAGATTTTAAATACAATAAAACTTTTTTTTTTATACTAGAGGAATTTTTAACTTCTTTTTATTTGCCAACTTTTATATTATAGGAAAACAAAAATCTTTTTGCAAGTGCATTTTTTCTATTGATTGCTACTCTTTTGTCTATACCAGTTTGTCTAACGAGAAAGCTTAGCTGAGGTCATTTTAGATTGGCTTTTAATCTTAGGTCGCCAACGTAAGATAGCACTTATAAGAGATGTTTGTGTAAGTTTATTGGAGGTCAAGCTTCTCTGGTGATTCCTCGTAAGTAATGTTGTGCTGTTATGTTTAATCTTGGTTTATAGACCGTTCGCCTCAATGAAAGGATGTGTGTTAATGTTACATCTATATATAAATGTATAAGTTCCATCCTATGGTTCTAATTATATTAAACTAGTCTTAAATTTATGAGAAATAATTTAAGCGCATATTCTGTACGACATGTGTTTTTATAAACATACATACGTATTTAAATATAACCTATGTACAATTAGTCAGTATTATATATATTGGTATTTATAAACTGTGTAATAAACCCATTTAATTGATGGACTAAATATTTTTTTGATATTTTACCTACCACCAATGTTTTAGACCACGTCATGAAACCGTCCAAAAAGTTCCATAATATTTTTTGTATGACTTATTCACTAAAATATAATCTGTGACGTGTAAAACGGTACATTGTACCGCTAAGTAGCAAACAATTTACGTTAAAACATGCAAGTCGAAATTGCCTAGTTTACATGCAGATAGCTACTGGAGGCATTATCATTGTAAATGATTGCAATTTTCCGATCCCCTTCCTTGTTACATTACAATAATTTCAAATGTAAGTGATGATAATTTTGTGTACGGATTTCGGTGATTGATTTCGGTTCCAAGATTAGACCAGCCGATCTGATATACAGAAATTATTTGGATAATAATAAGATGTAAAAATAGTGTTCGGGTTAAAAGGAAAAATTAATTCTTCATATTGTTCTGATTTTTTAATATATGTCCTGATCGGTAAGATATTTGCAAGATATAGCAATTTCACGAAAATCAGTTGAAAAGAGTTAAAGTCGATTTGTCGAAAAAATTTAGCTTAAGATTGAATTGTTTAAATAATTCTTGTAATAGATATAGAAGTTGTCAATACAGGATGTCAGAATGGAATTGTTTATTGTTGGCAATCATGTTTACCATAGTTGTCCCGGGACAGTAATCAGCGTTATTATTGCATGTTTCCGTTTTACCCGCTAGCTTTCCAATTGCTGTGCTATTCTTGATATAGTAGTTGTTTTACAGCACCTCAATTACGTACTAACAGCGTCGCGGCGCCTATCCTTAGTATTTCGAACTAATATTCTATAATTGTGTCATCAAATATTTCAATATCCTAATCTGAACAGTAAAAAACATTTATTATCACACATTTATAAGCACCTCGTATATAAGATTAGCCTCGCTTGAATGATATCAAAGCGAGATAAAACGCGGCATCTTCTATCCACCCACGCAAGCCATCTGACAGTTGTCGTTTGTTAAAGAGTTCTTAACTTGTTTTGTTTTTATGACACGGCTAAGCAGGTGGAGGTTTTGTTCTAGTGACAATTGATATAGATCGCTCTTAAAGTATATTCATTGATTTTTATATGCATTCGTTAAGAAAATGTATATAAAAGGTAAGATAGTGCGAAGCTGTATGAACATCCGAGAAATTTCCCCAAGGTTGTATTCTTGTTTTCTTTTAGAAAGCACCTTACAATGTCCTTATGTCGGACACGTTGAAAGCCTTAGTTTTAGGTGTTTTGAAGACAGCTTTTCTAAGACACGATGTTTGTGAGCAAGGCTATTCATTCAGCATTGACAATAATGTACGGGTCGCTCTAACTTTTAAAGGAAAATAAAGTACACGTTTTGTTCTTATTTTACAAGACGGATGAAAACACATCCTATGTTTGTAAAATAGTGATTACAAATGTTGAAAAAAAAATGTATTGTTTTCTTGGTTTTAGCCTGTGTAAAACAGTGTTAGCGTCACCGTTGGCAAAACGTCGTGTAAGAGATAATTCGGTACAAAAAAAATATAATACGATAATAATTGTTCATAATCATAATCAAATGATTTTTTTGTCTCTTTCTGTTGTCCTGGAATAACATTACTTTTTACTTTAATTAAACAGTTGACTTCATTGTGATTGATGACTGATTTTAGAAAAGAAAGTAGAAAAAATATATAATATTTTTGATTGAACATATTTTTTTATAAAAAAACAGTTACTTTGGCGAATAATTCAAATTATATTATGAATAACTAGGTATTGCCCACGACTTTTTCCATCAGACCTTGGAGTGGGACTCAGAGAAAATGTACCTACCTATAAATTTTTAAAACATTGCATATTTTACCAAATAGTTTATGAAATTCGTTACGTGCCTTCGTATAAAATAAATAAACGCTGCACGCTGCAGGAACTATTAGGAATTAAAGCATTGTTAAATAATTTTTTATGATTTTATTTTAAACCAATGAACTCAGTTTAAAGCATTAATAATATCTCAATGTTTCCGATACATTTGAGGTCTATTAGTAACTCGGATACTACTGAACTACTCACATTAAGTGATGACTATTGTTTTTGTCGGTAGTGTTGAGGCGAGCACTACTTAGATACGATGATAGATACATCCGTCTTGTACTATTGAAACTAGAACGAACGCTGTACCACTACTTATCTCACTAAATGTATAATATATATTTAAATTTAGGCATCGCGTTATTTTTATTTGTAAGACTAATTTCCATAGCTTTTTTAATGACTGTAAACTATTTTTATGAAAAATTCAAATAAATACATTTCGACTAAACCTATGCATTTGAAATATTTGTAAATTAATCAATAATATTAGTAATGTGAATATTATTTTATAATAATTCATTTTGTGCCCTTAGTAGTGGTACATTATGAGTCCGCAGGTGATCATTACGATGAAGCTATTGTTCCCACGCTTCATATAACACACCTACGAGATTGTACGTTTTTTAATATTTTCTTCTATATAGCAAATATTTGTATTACAATACATATATTCTACTATATAAACATTTTAATTGTGTACTAATTGCAATAAATAAATTAATGTATAATAAATTGATGCACAAGAAATTCATCATTGATTTACTTAGACTTAATTATATAAGTAATTGGATATAAATTCTTAAATTAATTATACAACAAGTACCTATTTATATTATAAATATTGGAACAACAAACGAAACCATTACTTATGTTCCAAATGATTTAACGAGCTTGCTTATAAAATGAAAAGTGTTGAATGTCTAATCACTGGAGTGTGTACTGAGCTTTATTTTCTCTACAATAACAGCAAGTCATTTGTTTGAAGGCGATATTTCACGGTTGTTTCATCCACTAAATTATACAGAAATGAGGAGTTCATCCATTATACTATTGTAATATTAATTGTTCTGGCGCCCTACTGCGTGTAAATATACCGTCAGTCAATCTGACGTAGCAACAGACATGTAATAATGGATCTTATCACAAGCGCATAAAGACTACAATCCCGCGGCAATTTGTATATTTCATGTACAAACTTAGGGATTTAGGTGGGGTTGCTATGAAAAACATGTATCTTATTAAAAATGTTATCTAGTTTTATGTAAATTCTATATCGTGATCCTATAGCTATTCTCTAAGCTTTGAATTTTTATTTTATAAATTAATTATTTAACTTATTATTTTATAAATAATTTTAAGCCAGTCTTAATCTGAGACTGACCGTCCGTAATAAAACTTAAATATTACCTTAACATTTCAAATCACAACATTATTATTGATTTAAATCGTATATAAAACATCAATAAAACTATGAAATTAAAATAATAAGTAAATTAAAATATTAGAAGTCAGCGCAATTATTGTAAATTCAGTAATAATACATTATAATTATATCGAAGATAAATTTTCCTTATTGTTTGTAATACAATGGTCTATTCTACTATGAGACATGGTGTTATATGCAGTCACGACTATATGCTGAGCCTCAATAACAACAACATATTTAAATAGATGTAAATATTTGTGATTTTATCTTGCCGTAACTCCTAAATTAATGTACTTTTTACAGACACTGTTAAAATAAGACCCTAACCTAACAGCTAACGATACTATGAATCCAATCTTAGCAGTTCAATGTATCCATTTTTTTATTAAGAATATGGCAAAGAGACAAACGAAATATAATTTAAGTCCGTAAATAAACTTTCCTTTATGGTATAGGTTGAAATAATATATATTGATACTTGTAAAAAACAATCGAGAACGGTAATTTTATTCATTATTCGCCTCGCAACTTCCTATTACTCCAGCGTTGTAAATAGCAGTACAATAAATGATTAAGTCATTAATCCTTAAGCTATTTAATTAATTAACAATAAATATAAGCTAATCAATACTAAATCAAAACAAAGGTTATTGAAATTGTGCTAGATTTATAGAAATGATCACCTGTTGTCGTTTGGTAAGCCACGAGCAGCTTCGTTGAGGTTAAGCACATTATAATCTATAGTACTATTATAAATATCTATGCTGTCAAAAACTTCATAAAAAGAAATAATGTTACTGAAAGGTATAATTCAGTCCACCTTTGAGTAATAATTGATTTTTCATAAAGCCATAAAAATGGATGGATATATATAAATATTGCTAAAGAGACTAAATCCATACATTTTTATTACATTATCTTATTTTCTAACCTATCACCGTATAACAGTATTTTTGTATAAAAAAAAATATTACCGAAATGGTAATATATATTTAATAAACAACCAAGCAATTCTATAGTAATTTATCTAACGGATGGTTTTTTTTTAACCGTCACTCGGTAAGATATTCAGGCTAGGTTTTGTACGAGTGCGTCAGCCTTTTAAGGTCTAAGCTAGATGAACTAAAAAGTAGCACGCTCATCCAACTGCCATCTATTGTGAAACTACCGTTCATAAACAGTTATATTGTATACATTTGCACCGTATATGTTTAATTTACATTCAATATGAGAAAATTAATGTACTGGAAATACTTGTGACAAATTGTTCTGTGACAATATTTTGTTTGTTTGTTTTATAATATAAGAATGCGATAACTGCTAAACCGATATATGTATGTATGGTAAAAAGGCTCGCATAAATCGTTAAAAGTTGAGAATCCAACTAATACAGAAGAATGTAGCTTTACAATGTTTTCATTAAAAAAAATGTAATTTTATGTATGTGTGTGTGTGATTTATGACACATAAAAATTACACGAGTAGGGTAAGGATCAATAAAAAATAAAAAAATACACTAAACATTGTTAATTATGTTAATAATCTGAAAAAATCAGTTCGATGTAAGATATAATTTTGTCTACAATATTATTGATTTGTAGAAAGTTCAGTATGTTTAAATGTTAATGAATCTAACAGCTAATGAATGTAACATTTTGGATGTGAACAATAAAAAGATCAAGTTTATATATATACAATTAAAAATAAAAAAAAGTATATTAATATATATATTACGTAAGAATTTCATTAACCGTATAAGGTTTTATGTCTCAATCTATGTTAACGCTATCTGCTTTCTATTCTGCTAGGTGTGAATATTTTACAACTAAGATATACTTAAACGAGAAATCCTGTTTGTCTATCGGTTTGGACGAGATTTAAACGATTTTATTTTAAGTTAAAAGTGATAAAGGCAGAAGAATTGATGCTTTATATTTTTAAATTTGTATCGAATATTACATTTAATGTTGATAGATACAATTAAATGTATTTAAATGTACCTCAACGGGTAGCGGTTTGTTCGTTTATCCGATCCAATAATCTTATATTGTTTATACATGGAGCATTGCGTCACACTGGAAGCATAAAGTATCGAATGTATTATCTCGCTTAGCTCTCGATAGAGATATAAATGCAGGAGAAATATTTTAATTCATGAAATCGATGCCATATATAGAACACGTCTATCTGTAATCATTATAATAAAGTTTTCCTAACGTCGCATCCCTGCTCTATTGTGTTAATTATTTCATTCATATAAATATAAAAATATTTAAAATTAAAGTGCTAAAGCTGTCATATGTCGATGACAAATGTATTGGATATGATTATATAAGGAATGGTCATGCAGTATTGATAAATATATAACAATAAAGGCCTATACACAAAGCTGTTTAGCAAAATAGATAAGATAATTTCAAAACTGTATAATATTTAATAGAATGGATATCCTGTGAACGTTCCAAGGCAATGGTTTAATAAAACATTTGTTTAGTACAATCGGCCATCTTGTGCAAGAAACATTAACGATCACCACAATAAATATATTGTGAAAGGACAGTGAATTACGACGCATCTCGTAATTAGGGGGCTTTCATTATTGTAACACTTAAAGCGATATAAATCATACTAGAAACTTGTACGTGCAGACGGTTATGTAAAATATGTATAGTTTTAAATTATAATGACATAATATAATTATTTTATGTCAGCTCATTCATCTGACCACAATCGTACGTCTCAGCTAAATCGCAATGATATTGAAAACCATTAAAATATACTCCAATCCACGTAACATCTAAAATCCGTTCAGTGTTTAACAAACATTGACACAGCAATCACTGTACATTACATTTTATATTTTTCAATATATAAAAGTTTATAATTAAAACATAAATTGTAACTTCATAAAATTATTACGGAAGTTAAAAAGAAATTCTCACATATCTGAAAACGTATAAAAGGTAGTGAATTATTACAGGATTTTATAAAAATAAACTCGAAAACTAATTAAGAGTTTAGTTTGATTCGTTAGAAATAAAATATATCACAAAACGTCTTCAACCATCAGCGGAATGAATTTTAAAAACGGTTGGCAATTAAAAACATATATAATTATCCTTTTACGTATCCATTAGGCCCCTTCACAATCCAATGATAACATTATTTTAATTCAAAATACGAGTAAGTGGGCCGATAACAAAACAAACCGGTAGGAGCATAACAAATAAGAAAGAAATGTTACTGCCTGATACTTGCAACGTTTTATAACAAGGCTCTTATATTTAATGAAACAAATGAAAAATATTGACTGTAGAACAGCACAAAATAATATATACCTACACTAATTTAAAACTTAATCGTTAAGACATTGTTTATAATTCCTTGTTAATAAAAGGCGAAACTATTAACACTCAACATAAAACATTTATAAGAAAGTATTAATTTAGAAACATATATATCTATTTATTTAAAACTGCATGTTTTAAACAATTTTGTAAGTAACTTTAAGTTAAATTATCTGTCACATTACATACATATTCGTCTCAGCATCGGATACATATGTCAAATAGCATAAGACAACAAATCTGTCATTTGTATTTTTTTGTATCTCTCAACTAATTAACATAGTATTAAGGCTGCGAAAAAATGCCAAGAAAATTCTTCATACTTAATAGAACATTATATACCTATAAATTTGATATTTAACACACATATGTTAAAACTATAAAATGATTGTTATATTCTCATGATACTTGAGAAGCCTTATTTAATATTTATCATAAAAAAATCTTTATACGATATACATATATATATATTTTTAAGACTTAAATTCTTTAAACACAATTACTTACAGTTTTTAATTTGAACCAATTTGATGACTGTTTTGTCCCATCGTTTGATTTTTGCTGTTACATTTTATAAAAAAGAATAAAATCGGAAACATACTAAGGCTTCTCAATACACTAAAAAGCTTTTAATTAAATTATAGTATATTTTCAAAAACTGTTACAATAACAACAATAAATTTAATACACCAGCCTACAATACATCGGCTTACAATACATTACACTTATTCGTGTAAACCCGTCAAGATCCACTATCAAACCGCTATCAAACCTGATAGAAGTAAAAAGAGCCTTCGTGAAACCTGCGGGGGAGGCACGCGATCAGTAATTTATACTTTCATTAAGACGAAAAGGGCCCGGTTTATGTTAATTGTGTTATTTATAGATATCTATATAAAATTGCAATGACTGACAGATATTCAAAATTATTACAGAGTAATAGGATACAAAGGACGAACGACTATTCTCATTTTCATACAAAGTATACAGGAGAGAATTATAACTATTACTAGAGAGAAATATGACACAACTTTATTAAATATATATTTAAATTTAATGTTATATCATTATTTTTTTTGTGTAAGCAATTTCGATTAGTCATATTATGTGATGGTAAAAGTCAGTTGCAGAACCAAAAATAAATTCCTCAACAGACGATGAGTTACGTTTAAAATTCAAGTAAATTATAAACAGTAGGTATAATTAAGTTTTCATACAAAAGCGATTCCGACGTACGAATGTTCGAAAAATTTCGAAGCGTATTGTTTTTAACAATTATCCTCATTGCGGGCTACACTTTGGTATAATTACGGTGTTTTGTGTATTTTAAATTGGTTTATTTTTGTTGTTTAAGAGTTCTGGTGAAAGCACAGTAATTTTATTTTTTATTTTTTTTATCTATGGCAACATGTTTTTATACATAGAGCATATATTCTTAAAAACAAAAGCTTTAAATTTGGGAACATAATTCATTTAATATTGATTTTATTATTTAAATTAACGTTCTGAGATTAATTTATGTCACCTAATATACTTTTAGTAAGAAATTATATTATAACATTTGTTTTACTTGTTTATATTAACTTCTATATGACGTTAAACAATAATTAAAAAAAACATTAAGCGTAAGATTGACTTCAATATAAAAGATTTCAACGCACTACGAATGCTACGACAAAGATTAAGTTGTTCCGTTGATACAAATTTATATCAAATATTTGATGTAAAAGGTAATATTATATTATATTTAAGTACATAGATAAAAAGTAATTTCTAATAATGAATTGAAATATTATAAGGGTTTGATATCCTAACATCGGAACAAAGGGAAAAGCAAGTCAAGTGAAGCATGGACATATAACATATCTCATGACATCTGCGGTTGCCATGGTTACGCATACCGATCCGCAGCTGAGCACAGGTTGCGTTACGTTAGTGACAAAAGAATTTTGTATTACATTAATTGATTTGTAATCAGGTATCGATTTGGTATCATGTTTCATAATATTCAGTTACTTCGATAGCTCTTGCCATATTACGGAACTTAAAATCTATAATACCAATCAAATCCATGGTTACATTACTTTTAAGTGGAATTTTAAATTTGAATCGACGTTAAAGCAACAGCATATCATAACTTTCGTAATGTTAGGCATTGTTAAATGTTATCTTCCGCTGGGCGATTTCATAAAAATATTCGAAATTTCCATATTACGTGACCATTTTTACAACAAAATGAAACAAAAACTATTTAACACACGAGTCATGATATGCGTTACGTATTTAAGTGGATAATTTATAAATTTAAAACAAAAACACACCTTTGGGTCCTGTTACAGCACATGGTATTGAAATTTTTACTGAATTTAAATTGCCCTTATAAATAATGGAACGTTATAATTACAAAGCAGCTTCATTAATATTAATGACCTCATAAGATTACATATATATAATATATGTACGATATATATAATAGTTTTCTCAAATTGTATCATTTCATAAAATATTTAACGTTCATTATAATTTTATACTTAGATCTATTTAACTATATTAAAAAATATTTGTCCTTATTATTTTAATGTTATTTATATGTTGATAATTAATTTCCATTTTCCATAATGTTTTCTCGATATTTTAACATCTTTACAAATAATCATGGCTTGTTACTTGACGGTGACTAATACTGGAATTTCACGCGTACATTAAAATAACACATCATCTCAAAATATATCCAATTCAATTATAATTTTATAATTTATACAAAAAAAAAAAATAATTACCTCTGAAAGACCGGTGAAAAATACACATCACAGTAAAATCACGTATAATCACTAACACTCAACTAATGTACGTAGATAGCACAACACAATTAAGTATATACACTAATTGTTACATAGAAATTTTATATATGTGTGTGTCCAAAAACATCGCTATTTTGCTGACATCGCGAATTAGTAAGGGCGCGATGCCCATGTGTGCGTAACAACCTGACTATAGCCTTGCGTAGACGCAACTAAAATCACCTTGCAAGGCCCACTATAGTTGTCCCGTTCTATCAGGCTAGCTGTCACCCTCTAGCGGGCATTGTGCTTAGTTCGTCGCTACCACGACAATAAATTACCTATTGGAATCTAATCAGTTTAATAGATGTGATTTTTTTTAATTCCACCCGTTCTAATGGCACCACACCATTCTATACACATTAATAGGTTAAGTGTAACGTACATTTGGGACATAGCAATCTATTTAGAAGTGATATAAAATAAAAATTACGTATACATAGTTTATATTTGGATACAATATTTTTTTTTTTGGTGGAAATATAAAATAATAATCATTTTATAAACGTTTTTACTCATTATAAATAAGGTTTAGTTTGGGTCAGAGGTGCAAACGGTGAAAGATTTAAATTCATGCAATCCTAATAAGGTTTTAGTTGTCATTTTTCAAACAGATATCGGGATAACTTTAATAAGGAGACTCCTTTTTATCACTAATTCTTGGAATATTATCATACAGCATACAATATTCAAGTCATATATTTGGAAAAAAACGGAGCAAATATTTTATACATATAATTTTTTTTGCCATCCATAAAGAACTAAACCATAATTTTCTGGTGACCTTAACGAGAATCTATCACTAAAGTTTTTTACGCCATAGTGAAGGTAAATAAAACGAGCTTACATTAAAACTATGTAAAAACCCAACTCAGACAGCTATATGTATAAGGCAACCTGGATCTAGACTTATTATCTAGCCTTAAGTGGGTAAAGACGCAATCGCTGCGCACGCGCAACCAATTGACAAATCTGTACTTAAGATTGATTTAAAATCTGGATAAATAGCAATCGTCAAAATAAGTATAAGGACCGTATTAAATGTATATATTTTTCATCTATATATAATGGTTTGATTTTCAATCAAGCAATTTTTTTAATAGAAATTTTTGAATATCGTAGACAACAAGCTGTATCAATGTATCAAAAAAATTCAACACATAATACAAGAATGTCGGACGACAATTCTGTCGCCCGTGTGTAAAAATATATTTAGAGACGCAACTGTAAAGATCCACTTCCATTCCCTGGCCGGGTAAGCAAAGGCTTTACGACGAACCATGTTTTCCCTCATTACGTATTCTCAGCGTATTTTCTCGTCTCTTTAAATGTAATAAGATTGTATGCGTTGTTTATCTTTGTATGTGCTAATATGATGGACTCTACACATTTGTCCGGTTTAATATTTCATCGGTGACACTTTCACTTTAACATATATTTTGCTATTATCAAATATATTATAGTTAAAAATAAAATTTATTGCAATATAAATGTTCGTCATTTATTGTCCATTATTTATGAAGACTGATTTGTTGGAAATTTCCTACACGGACATGATGCAATCTCGAAAAATACATTTGAGCCGTTACTTGTTTAATAGTAGTTAAAAATAATTCAATATTAAATAGTTTAAATGTAATAACACTATCCGGAAAAAATAAAAAGAAATCTATACTATATATAAGTAATAAATCAATTTGATTTCTTTATAATTACGAGATGTGTGGAACACACACACAATAATATAACTATTGCGAGTTACTTCAACACAAACATAAAAAAATATATAAGTCAGGAATCTTGTCAAGAGAGTTTTATGAGCACGATGCCATCTAATATTTTGCTGAACCGTTATTTGTTTGTACCTAATTATCTGAGGCGGCCGTAGATGGAGAATATTACAATTTGTAATACAATGCGCCAGCGCACGTACGAAGCAAAGAGCCTGCAAAAACTGGGCTCGCCCTGTATGGTGCGAATGTTGGCTTGAATAAATTATCCCGAGGCACTTACGGTTGCTCAACCAACACGTTACGGAGATATTGGTTGCCTATTCCAAATGTACATACAGATATCATAAGTAAAAGTGAGTTTGTTGCCAACACCTCGACTAATCGTCCTGAAAATTGGTCCCAAGTTTGTATAACAATAGATACTTATATAAAAAAATAACCTTTTGAGAACGTAGATTAATTAATATTCTAAAATAAGATAAAAGCATTTTCTACCTTATGTCATTTTAGTATGATAACAAAACGTACACAGCATGTAGTAATTTTTATAAACAATATAACAAAATAAATACATGCTGTATTTACATATGTAAAGTGTAATGAAGAATATAAAATACGGGTGATATATTAAGACTTCAATAAATAAAAAAAAAATAAAATAAAAATAAAATATTTTAAAAATATATAATATTCGGACTAATTTTATTTAAAGAATAATACTTAACAAGGTATTCTTATTTTTTTATAAAAAAATACGTCTCCGTTAGAAAGTAAATCAAGTTTCTATGCTAATATTTCGGATGCTTGTCAAACAACACCTGACGTCATCAAAGATTCAAATATGTTTTTTGAAAATGTATAGATGAAATAAGTTTAATTTAAAAAATATAAAGGAGGTTGATAAAATTCACACTCTAAATAGAGCCTTATAATGTACCTGCAAAAAGCGAATATTTCAGACGTAGTATTAATATATGTATTAAAATAAAATGTTATTAAGTGATACTTTAATATGCTTAAAATATTCTATATATCTCAGACTTTAAAGGGAAATGTTAAGAGATTTTTAATTACTGGCTTTTCTTATACAATAAATGATAAGGTACCGTTAAAATTACATATTAAAGTTATCGATATAAAAATTACGACCCACGTATGTAAACAATAAAATTGCGATCCTCTCGCTTCATAAATCATTATCGAGCAATTAAAATTAAAGCCGTATGATGAACGGACATGCATTATTTTTTATATCGATTATAACAATTAAGCGACCACCTACCATTAAAGTCAGTGAAAACATAGTGTTTGTTTAAATACAGTGATAATTTTTTTATATATTTTTTAAGGAAACTTCAATAAATAAAATTGATTAATTTTTTAATGATTAATATGTTATTATAAGTCGTATATCATTTAAGAGAAATTTTATTTAAAGAGGCGTTACTCTCGGACTTTTGATCCAATGGGGCCTATATGTTAGATTTCCACTATTTTTCACAACAGCCTAATAGCCAATTTATAATACTATACAATTAATCTAAATTAGACTTAACAACCGGTCGATAAACCAAAATAAGAGGGCTAACAGTAAACACGGGAAAAATCTTAAGAAAAAAACGCCGAACCATCCAAGACTCAATTATCTATACGACCAATTGTCCGATGGACCAATAAACTTAATCTCAAGACAACCGACGCCATTACGTACGGGTCCATATTAATCTCAAGCGTTGATTAGTAAAACTATAAAAGCGGAAGTATCAGAAGAATGCGGTTAATGAGAGGCTGAAACCCGATTTTATGGTTGATCGTTAAAATGACCGACAATTGTCTAATTGTTGCCTACTATACAACTTCCATCGTGGGAAGACTTCGGCAAACTGATGGTGAAAGTCCAAAACATACGTTTTTATAGCGTCACCTGAGTTCTAAATTCAAAAGTAATCGGAACAACGGATCGTTCTTGACTTCCATATTCAAAATGAGACGCAATTTGTTTTTATGGTTATTAAAATTTTCTATTCTACTAGCAGGAGCTGAGATGTGTTATTATTAATTAAATATTCAATCTATGAAGCTATTTATTAACGCAATGTCAATTACATTTAGTTGAGGTCTTTTACCCCAGCCAAAGCTCCTATTCAGTGCGTAATTATGACTCCATTTCGATAATTCACCACACCTCGGCATTACACAAACAACTAACTGCACTAGTTAAAAAAAACATAAGATTTCATGAATGCACATCATGTTTACTATAAAATTACACAAAAACAGCATTATTTATTAAGACGTCTACATAATTACACGCTGGAAGCGTGCGAACAGTCGCTTTTTGTCCAATCAACGAGAATCATCGCGTCTAGAAACATTTTATTATAAAAAAAAAAATAACCACGTGCGACACGGCGTGAACATTAACCAAACTGTATTATTATTTACATAAAAATCATTCTAATTTATTACAAAAGGGTGTTGATGGATTAAAATTAAAATGTTCTTATTACGTTAGCACCTAATTTGCGCGATTTCACGGTAGGTTTCCCAAGTGTGACGCCCCTTTGTGATGTTATTACATGAACAAACATAATTTATTTTGAACATTTATAGGGAATGTGATATTAAACAATCTATCAATGTTTTATATTTGACTAATGACAATTTTCTCTTGTAATTCACGGACACATTTGATTTTATTCCATCTGTTTAATTACCGTATAACTTTTTTAAAAAACGAATTAAGATAGCTGATAAAATTAAAGAATGATTAAGAGATGGGACAAGATTCACCTAATGAAGCTCACCTGAAATTCTGCACCTGGATCTTCTGTAAATATTCTCCTCCTGAAAATAGCACTCAACCTGCAGTCCAATGATAATTTCTAGATAATTTCAGCCCTCAATTATTTCAATAAAAAATAATCTGTTCTTTTTTCTGTTCTCGTAACGAATATTGATCGATCATTGGTGATAAAAACGTCGGCTGATATTTCAAGGGACATCAAAGAACTGGTTGGCTGTTAAGATTTGTACTATCGATATGATAATAATAATTATCATAAGTAAATAAATATTTAATTGGCTACTTTTAATATTTAATTCCGTCGAATAATATATCTTTTTTTGTGTAAATTGGCCATTTTGTTTTATTTAGTTGAGTCTTTTTTTGGGTTCGTTACACATAATATAGTCTTGATGCTATCATTACTTTATAATCTGATCAAGACTAGTTCTGGCCAACAAATGTACGTTATTCTTGCTGACAGTCCACTTAGTATTGTGCATTAAACGTTTCATTTAACATAACTTGTTTCTTAATTGATGAATATGTTGACTGTAATACTAGTTAAATACTGTGACTGTCCGCGTCTGTCAAAATCTTGGAGAGCGATTTCTTTGCTATAATAACCGAAGTACATAAATTTTCAATGAAAAAGTATAATTCCTATCAATATTTTTTGTATGTTAATAAATATAACGTATGTAAGACATAGTAGATATAAAAATGAGGAGACGTGTCCAAAGACTTTTATTACCTGACTAAAGGTTATTACTTATGAAAAAGCTTTTACTCAAGATCTCGACGTTAATGGCCGATCACTTTACTTATTTTTCATTAAAAACGGGATTACAAAAAGCTCTTCCCTATCTAACTATAAAATTTTTCGATAATAAAATTTTACAGCCACCATCAAACGTCAAATATAACAACTCATTTGGATTAAAAGTAACAATATTTCTAAATCAAGACAATTTAGGACTATATATTTTTTTCTATTCGGACTATACGATCAAATCAATTCACTACTAGAATGCTCATTTGTAGAAGTTTTCAATAATAAATGCATTGCTTGGTTACAATTTAAAACAATTATTAAGTTATAAATTATTTATTTGACATACATATATATAAAAGACCTTAAATATGATGTTTGAAAATATTTGTATCAGTTCGTCCGTGACGATATAATGACCGTATCATTATGCGTTATAAAAGTAATAACCTCCACGTGCCCACAATTACCCTTTACTTTGCTATTACATAAATAACAGCTTTTATTACGTTTGATGGTTTTTAAACTTAAGTTTTTTTTGTTCATGTAGACTGTCTTATAACAAATAATGACGTATGATTTTCTAATAAAATCACATTTATATCTGACATCAACAGACGTTTTCTGTACAGACGGTAAAATTTTTAACACACAAGTACTTCTGAATGCCACCAAAAATCCGTTTTATATATTTCATTATCCATTAATCAAAGGTATAATGATTGAGACCAAGATAAAGTAGTTAATAAATACTTGTAGATAATCTAATCTAATCTCTCTAGTGCCAGTTAGATTTTCAACGTAATGTATCATACATTTATTCCCCCAAAACATAAACAGCCGTGTTACCGAGTCATTTCAATATAACAAACAAGACCATACAATTAGGGGCTGAATCAAAACATTTTTGCCAACTGACAATACCGACCCGTCAATACCAATGATCAAAGGGTAGCGAAATTAGCAATCCTATATCGCATGCCTCTGTCAGCCTCCCATTTGTATAGTTCACAGCTGAGGTAGTTAGCGGAGGCCTATTGATCCGTCTCTCCATTCCACCGACAATGGTACATGCGGACTGAAGCTGTGATAATTGGGAAGGTACTAACTAAATCTGTCAGCAGTTATTTGCTAGATTCGCATGACTTTAGGCTATGTGAAATCTTATCATTCTTGAATGCAGCGTAAGACGTTGATTTGGAAGTTTCAACTCTAATGCTTTTCAATTGCGATTCATGCAATGAATTAGTATAGCATTAAACACGCGGGTTTTCATTTGCTTCCGATTTTACCAATTTGTTAATTTAAAGATTATGCTTTAAAATACTTGGGCGCACTTAAATAACTATAACCGCCTAAATACAAAATGTCTTCCGAATCGATTATGTAGTTTTTTGATATTTGAGTAACAAACATATTAAAAATATTTGATATAAATAATATAATAAAATTGTAATCAATTTCATTATTTAAAATTTCACAAGACAATATCGTCCTTATTTCAAACAGAGTCAGTTACAAGTTACAGTGCTCGCGTCATTTGTTTTGCAAAAACAATAAGAGCAAACTCGCTATCTCTTCAAAGCTTTTAAATTCGATGCGTATAATATACTTATGTTCTACAACCCTTCCCTCCCCCTCCCCCCACCTTTAAATAAGTACTAACATTAAATGTATGTCTTTTTGTTTAACAATTTGTATTTGTCTCCATATTATCGCCCGAACACCGGTCGGCGTACTTCACAGGATTACGAGTGGTATTACACAGAGTTGCTATTACCAAAATTTCTATTTACATATTAAACCACTGCATATAGATAGCAGAAAACAATGGTAATTTTACTTTAAAAAAATCCTATGATATCACCTGAAATTACATAGTATTTTTTTAATAATTATTGTAATAACAGCTCTATGTATATTCATATATAATCAACACGTTTCATATGGGGTACTACCGTAAGTTCATCGTACCTTTTATTGAGCGACGTTTGTTACCAGATAAGTTTTGTATTAGCTCTTATAATCTTATAGTAATGCAATATCAAGTTTTTACTGAGTCACAGTTTATTGAGAAAACTTTTATATGCTTTTATGACTAGGATATTACGTCACCTTTTATTGCTGTTTGGAACGTTTAGTTTGGGATAAGGAAAATGTATCCAATTAAAATCTCGCTTAATGAGATGTAGAATTAAAACAATATATATATATATATATATATGTATATATTAATTAAACCTTCAATATTGATGGATGTTGACCACACTTACTGAAAATAAATTATCATAATTTAACAAAAGTAAAACGTAACAAAACTGTTGGTTATATTCGCAACTGAATAATATATTTGTCTTTGCTATTCTAATTTTATTTAAATAGCTTCTGTTATCATGCAAACGACTGCAATTTGCAATTATGCAAATACAGCATCTTACTTCGTGCGCAATTCAAATGACATAAATTTGAACAATATGATCTTTTAACCGGCGGACGGTTGTCACTGCGTTTAAGAGTACATCTGGACCGTCTCACTAAAACTGAATGAGCATTGACACTATAAATAAAAGTGTAGACTTAATGAGTTTCGTGTAGTTAAAAATGCCGCTGCGGCGAACTACAAAGGGCTATAGCAAATAAAAGATTACATCCGATGTGAAAAGGTTTGCGTATTGTTTTATATTAAAGTGAGACAATAGGTAGCTCTTTCAATGGTGAGCCGCCACAATGTGTAAGACTCGAGCTATATGGAGGCGAAATCTGCCATGATAACTTCGATTACATGAAATAAAATAATATTAATTTATAATTACGGTGTTGAACCAAATATAAAAAGGCACAGAACGTAGTACTTAAATACATTTTAAATCTAATTCACATACAGATAATTATATTATTTTGTGATTATTAGCGTGTATGTTGTGTGATCCCGGCTGCGTTGTAAACACGGTTGGACAATGGAGGACAACTCAGATCTTGTGAACACAGTGTTCTCGAGAAATACATCACATTGTCCAGTCACCAACTAGTACTGTGTTTCCATTAATGTCTGCAAGTGACGATTTATCGGAATCAGTACATCATCAGATATTTAACTGTTAAAACATTTATAATACATATAAAACAAAATATTATGAAATAACATATATATATTCTATTTAACAAAAATAATATGTGGAGAAAATACATTTACGTAATAAAATAATATCTTAAATTCTATGCAACATACCTAAGCAGTGAAAAATATATGACGATGATTTTTCAATGTTTGTCTCTGTAATTTCTTGATACTGGTAGGTAGATTAGAAGTCGCTAAGAGCCAATTACTGAATGTCCGTCACCAGGCAAATCGACAAGGAGATTTTCGGGTGGGTTATATTAAAAAAAAATATGTATTAATTCCCAAGTGAGTACATACCAAGATCCAATTAAACACCTTAGATCAGCGACTTGAAACAATATTGAAAATAAATTCTTTAGCCTTACATTCCAAACACAACATTCCTTTTTTGTTATAAATATGACAAAGGGTATAAGTGTTATTCTTAAACTCAATAAAAGCCGGTCAAATCTGTATTTTACAATGGGCTGTAATCGATGCAATTTTAATAAAACGCCGTATATTTTGGGATTTTTTAATAAATTTTTAAGGATATCGTCCCTATAATCTCGGAGCTACTCTTTTTGTTGGTCACTTGTTTAGTGGGTCCAGTGCAGTCTCATTTAGTGGATTAACAATAAAACCGAAATTTGATCATTGTGACCGACGCCGTATTAAGGCGAAGTTTATCATAAAAAATTTGTATACTTTTATTACGTATAGTATATTCGACTTATCTAACAAGCTACATAATTTGATCATAATAAATGTATTAATATTTATGTCTATTGAAGCAAAACAAGTGTATACGTTTTTTTAATATGTATACTTTGAGTATATATTATATTAAAAAACACATTAAGCGAGTATTTATTAATATATTTTAAAATACTCAGTAAAGATCTTTCTATACAAGATAACATATAATAAAAAACTTAAATCCGACATGTAAATAAAGCAATCCAACAACTTCTCCTTAACCCGGCATTCTGTTATCGGGGTATCTAAGACCCACGTAAATAAAACCAATACTTTACAGCCCATCCATTGTTATATTCATTAACCCTTTTGTATCATTAGTCTGCCTTCATATTCTACGTTATATCCCCCGATGACAGCTCCGATTAGATTTTGTTTTAACGGCCGCTATAGAGTTTCGACCTCTCATATCTGGTTTTTATACGTCTCTGATGCCAGTGCTGTGTAAACTCACAACTTTATTGACATTCACACTGTGTATTGTTTTGTTTTTGCGGTTTTTATATGTATTGTGTTTTTTTTTTTTTTGGTCAGCCTTATTTTAATTCTAGTGAATTTACCTTTGTCTGATAAACATGTTAGGTTTGTGCGTTGTGAGGGCGAAATATAAATACATATGTACATTCATTCTGACCGTACTATTTCTTTAATTATGAAGAAGTAAAAAAAGCGATTTTAACCATTGAAAGATATAATTATTATTATCAGTATTTATTTAGGTATATCTATATAGTCAACTCTGCTGTAAATTAATAGTATTGCAATATTATTTTTAGGGACAATAATTCGTTAGCGACTCCACTGCTCTCTTGGCCAACAGATTGACAACGTTAGCGGCCTGCATAAAGAACATTTAACAGGTGTAGTCGCGCTCCTTTCTCCCGTCCTCTCGTTGCTTGGCGTTATAATGCAGCCTTGTTCAGCTGGGAACGCTGGATTTAAATCTAATTATTAAATTACTTGAATACTTGCACTATTTAACTTAAACAGTTTATTTATCGATACATTAAAATGGATTCAAAGTTTTGTATAACAGAAACGAATCAATGTTACATAATTAATAAATTAAGTAACCGTAATGCATTAAAATATTATCAAAGTCTAACAAGCTACAAAGAAATTTGGAGATTTTTATCTATTTTCAATTAAATATATCAGATAATTCCAAATTACCGAACCGTTCAACTAAAAATACTAAGAGTTATAATAAAATGTCATCTAACAAAGATAATGTCATAAAACTAATTATTAAATATTTTGTAATAGCTATAATAAAATTTAAAGATATTTGACAATTAAAATTTTTCTAAATGTTATTTTTTTTTACTACAGATACTTATAAATTCTATGTCGTTTAACAAAGCGGTATTTTCTATCAAAATATTTATGATATATAATGTGACATGTTACAATAAATTTTGGTAGTTAAAAAATTTATATGATATTTAGTGAATATAAGAGAAATGATCCGCTAATATCAATTTGTCATAAACTATCTATAACACTCACAAAAAAGTCGACCCGAAACATCTGTTTTCCTATCACACAAAAAAATAACTTAAAACTAATAAGACACAAACCTATAAAATTAAAAAGAAAAAGAGTAATCAATTAAGATACATAAAAAGAATAATTTTACTTCAATCTGGAAGATAAAATGCAATTAAAATGCATAAATTGTCACTCATTTAAAAAAGTCCAATCAATGCCAACGTAAACACTATCGAAAATCATTGGGAGCTGCGACCTCTGAACTGTCAATTTGAATAAAATTAATTCAAGC
Source organism: Danaus plexippus (assembly GCF_018135715.1). Classification (NCBI taxonomy): domain Eukaryota; kingdom Metazoa; phylum Arthropoda; class Insecta; order Lepidoptera; family Nymphalidae; genus Danaus; species Danaus plexippus. Next base: position 3,674,371 of record NC_083554.1, read on the forward strand.
TACCGTTTCGTTTCTTCACTTGTTAATTTTATTGATATAATAAAATGTTTAAAGATACGTTTTTTTTTCTTTTAATTGGTTAGAATAAATTGGTTAGACTAGATGAACTATACGTTTCCCACAAGGTTAAGTCTTAGGCTCGGTCAAGCAATACAAACAATATTTTGGACATGTTATTCTGTATAAGCTACAGGTTTTATTGAGTTTAATGAGATCTAAGACTTTCGCGAGTATTCATTTAAATGAAACCAATATTTTTTCAGATTATAACGCGTATTTTATTATTTTAGAAACTACATTATCCCGACGTTTCGGTTGCTTTACAGCAACTCTGATCACAGGCAGATGAGATGTAAATATCTGTCAGTTGTCTTCTTATTTATCATCTACCGCCAACGATTTCTTAATTTTCTGGCGTACCGCCCTGGATGCCGACAGAATGCGCTTACTTTGTCACGTGGTCCTGCGGTGTAGTCACAGACATGGGATTTTATATTTTTAAAAAGGGGGTCCCAGGTGTTGGATAGATTCCAGCCATCGTCTTTGTTGAAATTGGGATGTTTTTAGTTTCTATAGTACAATCCAATCGTTAAGTACCTTTCTTCACGAGCGAGGATTTGTGGTTTAAGGTTAAGGTTTCGATCAAGACTATATACAAACCACACAAGAAAGTAAACCAATTCTTAAAAGCTATCAAGAGTACCATTCCTTTACAACAAGCGGGTGTATACAAACTAGATTTGGACTGTGGCTTGTGATACATTGGACAGACAAAGAGGAGCATCGGTACATCGAACATTAAAAATTGGCCCGCGTCGAAGTCAGCAGTGTGTGAACACACATTGGAAAAAACAGGCCACAACATTCGGTTTGATAAACCACAAATCCTCCCTCGTGAAGACAGGTACATACCGAGGTTAATCCGCTAGACTATTGAAATCAAAAAAACATCCCAATTTCAATAGAGAACATGGCTGGAATCTATCCAACACCTGGGACCGCCTCATTAAAAATATAAAATACCATGTCCGTGAAAACACCGCAGGATCTCGTGACACCGTAAGAGCATTCTGCCGCAATCCAGAGTAGTACGCCAAAAAACTAAGAAATCGTTGGCGGTAGATGATAAATAACAAGACCAACTGACAGACATTCACATCTCGTATGCCTGTGATCACGGTTGCCGAGAAGTAACCGAAACGTCGGGAGTATTTAGTTTTTAAAATATTAAAATACTCGTAGTAATTCCCAAAAATATTTGCGACATTTACTTAAGTTTCATGAAAATGAGTATAGTAATTTCTAGAATCACTATAAATAATATTGTTATACATATTTTCATATTAATAATAACTATAAAATTTATCGCTGATATTATAAATGGAAACATTAATGTTTATAAATGTATCGACAAGGGCATTAATTTAGGACCTAGAACATTATGGCTTTGAATCAAACTTGTTTTTCGCTACTTTCGTTGTTTTTCGGTGCTTTCGTTGTTGATTTGTGGTTGTTGGTTCGTTTTGAGATGGGTGATAGGGAGTATGATGGTGGGGGGGGTGCCCGGGGGGGGATTCCGGGTAAGTCGATGGAGGATAGTTGTGGTGCGGATGACTCGATGTCATCGCGTCCAGAGTCAGCGTTAGGAGCAAAACGACTCTTTTCGGAGGTGTCTGGCTCCGACACCGAGACTGGGGGCGGTGTTATCCGAAAATCGGATCCGGTGGGAAGGCGAGGCCGCGTTCGTACGCTGGGTAAAGCCAAGAAATTCCTGCGGGAACGGGAGGAAGAGGAGTTAGAGGCCGCGTTTGACTCCTGCTTGGAAAGGAGCCTCGGGAGGGAGAGGGACGGGGTAAGAGCGAAGAAGAGGGAGGTCCCTCTAGAACTGGAGACTATGGGGGCGGAGGCCATCGTCGTTGAGGCAGAAAAGAGCCTCAACCTAATTAAGGATCTGGTCGGGAAGAGTTCAAACCTCAAAGGGGGGTACTCGTCCAAGATCATGAAGGCCTCGGCCTTCTTGAGGGAGGTGTTGGACGTGCTTGTTACGCGCACGGAGGCGGAAGAGACCCGCCGTCTCAGAGCTGACATTGGTCGGCTCCAGAGAGAGAACGCGGGTCTCAAGGAGGAGGTGCGCGCACACCGCCTCCAATTTGAGGAAATGAGGAAGGAGAGGACGGTAGCGGCTAAGGCGGCTTCAGACGGGCTGGTCGGTCATGATCAGCTCCAGATGCTGGAGGCCAACATCGCCAGGTTGGTTGGCAACCTGGTCGATGGGCGGCTTTCTGCGCTGGAGTCCCGGCTCATGAGGGAAGAGTTCACCCGCCCCCCTCTGGCGGGTGACAATTCGGCCGTCGCCTTAGCCGCCAAGAGGGCGATCCGCCAGGCAGCCCTTTCGAGAGGGGTGAAGTCATCGGCCCCTTTACCGGCTTCATCGGCGCCGGAGTTAATATCGGAGGATGAGTTCCCTTCCCTCCCTGCGCCTTCCAAAGGGAAAGGCAAGGGACTAATGGAGGGAAGGAAGTGGCATGGACCGCGTTCGGTCCATCGACGTCGGGCGGAGGGACCGGGAAAAAGGGACCGGGTAAAGTGGGGAACGGGGCCAATGCGGCGGAGTGGACGGAGGTGGTCCGCCGTAAGGCCCCCAAGAAGAAGACGGAAGTGGTGCCGGTGCCCAAGACGCCGGCACCACAACAAAAGAAGGCGGGCCCTAAGGAAGGCCCTAAGAAAGTGACGCTCCCGCGCTCACAGGCCGTAATGCTCAAGTTACGGCCTGAGGCAGCGGCCAAGGGAGCGTCATATTTGTCGGTCCTTCTGAGGGCCGAAAAGGAGGTGGATAGGAAGGAGCTGGGCATAGGGCCCCTAAAAATCCGGGCAACGGCAACGGGGGCCCGCATCATTGAGGTGCCTGGCTCCACCAGTGCGGACAAGGCTGACGCCTTGGCCGCGAGGTTGAAATCCGCACTGGCAGGGGAGGTGGAGGTGTCGAGGCCTGTGAAATTCACGGACGTGAGGGTCACGGGCCTCAACGACGCAACGACCGCGGACCGGCTAGTAGCCGCTGTCGCGCAAGAGGGGAGCTGCACCGAGGCCCAGGTCAGGCTGCGCAACGTGCGATCTGGGCCTCGCGGCACAGGCTCTGCCCTGCTGGAGGTACCGGCTGCAGCGGCCAAAAAGCTGCTGCAGTTGGGTAATATATCGGTGGGGTGGAGCCAGGTGCGGCTCTCATACATGGAGGCACGACCCAAGCACTGCTTCAAGTGCTTGGGAATGGGGCACGTTGCGGCCGCGTGCCCCAGCCCAAAAGACCGCAGCGGTCTGTGCTACCGCTGTGGCAAGGAGGGCCACAGGTCCGCCCAGTGCTCCGCGTCACCACGCTGCGCTGTGTGCGCGGACGCGAGCAAGCCGGCGGACCATGTGATGGGGGGTCATTCGTGCCGCCCCCCATCCACCCGTGGGAAACTTCCGGCCCAGCCAACAAGGGCTGGGGTTTCGAGGCAGGCGTCAGGAGCTGAGATGTCCGAGTAATGGCCGGACATCTCAGGTTCCTGCAGGCCAACGGCAACCACTCCGCCGGGGCTCAGGATCTCTTCCTGCAGTCCATGGTGGAGTGGGCCGTTGACGTGGCGGTCATGTCGGAGCCGTACTGTGTCCCTGCCCAACCTCATTGGGCGGGAGACATGGACGGTTCCGTCGTGATCGTCACGCGGCCGGGCGCGGTGCCCCCCCTCGCAGTCAAAGCGAGGGGCCACGGGTATGTGGCTGCGGTTCGCGGGGAGATTGCCATAGTCGGGGTATATTTCTCCCCGAACCGCGACCTGCCGGCCTTCGAGAGATTTCTCGACTCTCTCGGGCCGGTAGTAGGGCAGTTAGCGCCTCTCCAGGTGGTTGTGATGGGGGACCTCAACGCCAAGTCCACGGCGTGGGGAAACCCCCTCACAACACCCAGAGGAAGGGAACTGGAGGAATGGGCGCTAACTGCCGGGCTGTCCCTACTCAACACGGGGACAGTCCAGACGTGCGTGCGACGGTTGGGAGGTTCAGTGGTGGACGTCTCGTTCGCCACTCCGACCTTCGCACGCAGAGTGGAGGGATGGAGGGTTGAGGCAGGAGTGGAGACGCTTTCGGACCACCGCTACATACGGTTCGAAGTGTCTGCTTCTCCTGCCGGTCGCCGGAGTCCAGCGTCGAATTCCTCGTCGCCCCGGGAGAGAAGTAGGTTCCCGCGTTGGGCGCTGTCAAAGCTCAACCGGGAACTTGCTGAAGAAGCGGCCGTTGTCGGCCGCTGGAGCCTCCCGGAGAGTGCGGAGTTGGGGGTGGATGAAGGGGCTAGTCGCTTTGGAGACGTTCTCCAAAACGTCTGCAGAGCGGCGATGCCCCCCGTAGGGCGTCCCCCCCCTCGGGGAGCGGTGTACTGGTGGTCGGACAACATCTCCGACCTCCGGGTCGCCTGCAACGGGGCCAGGAGGGCATACACCCGGAGCAGGCGTCGCCGCCCCCAGGACGAGGAGCGAGATGGCCGGCTGTACAGGATCTACGTGGCGAAAAAGTTGATCCTGCAGCAGGCCATCTGCCGGGCCAAGGAGGCAGCCTGGCTGGAGCTGGTGGAGGGTCTCGACCGAGACCCTTGGGGCCGACCATACAAGCGGGCGCGGAATAAAATCTGCGCCCAGTTGGCCCCCATCACGGAGGTGCTCCAGCCGGCTGCTCTGAGGGGGATCGTCGGGGAACTCTTCCCCGACGCTCCTGCGGGATTCACTCCCCCCAGAATGGCCCGGCCGACGCTGGAAGAGGGCGACCGCGTTCCACCGCCCGTCACGGAGTCTGAAATGGAGGCGATTCTGGCTCGCCTCCAGAGTAAGAAGAGCGCACCGGGTCCGGACGGGGTGCACGGGAGAGTTCTCGCTCTCTCCCTGGTGCACCTCGGGGGAGCCCTCAGGGAGCTGTTCGACCTCTGTCTGAGGTCCGGGCAGTTCCCGAGGGCCTGGAAGGAAGGCCGGCTTTGCCTACTCCCAAAAGGCAGCCGGCCACCGGACTCGGCTTCGGCGGTGCGACCGGTGGTTGTGCTGAACGAGGCGGGGAAGGCCCTGGAGAAGATAATGGCCACCCGTCTCGTTCGGCATCTGGAGGAAGGCTCGGGCCCGGGACTGTCAGAGTCCCAGTTCGGGTTCCGAGCCCGCCGGTCGACCGTGGATGCCCTCAAACGCCTGAGGGTGGTGACGGAACAGGCGGAACGCAGAGGAGAGATAGTGTTGGCGGTGTCGTTGGACATCGCCAACGCCTTCAACAGCCTCCCACACAGCGCGATACAGGTGGCACTCGAGTACTTCGGAGTGCCCCTGTATCTGAGGAGGCTGATAGGCGACTACCTCTCCCAGAGGAGGGTGGCAGTCGAGAACCGGAGGGGGTTCATAGAGTGGTGGACAGTCGAAAACGGCGTTCCACAGGGTTCGGTCTTGGGACCTGTCCTGTGGAATGTTGGATACGACTGGGTCCTGCGGAGTCGCCTCCTCCCCGGGATGGGTGTCATTTGCTATGCAGATGACACCCTCGTCTTATCCCGGGGACGGAGCTACAAGGAGGCGGCGCGGCTGGCCGAGGTCGGAACTGACCTCGTGATCAGCCGCATAGAGAGGTTGGGGCTTCGGGTCAGAATCGACAAAACCGAAGCCCTCCTCTTCCGCGGGACTGGGCGGAAAGGACCCCCGCCGGGTGCCACCCTCCTCATAGGAGGAGGGAGGGTCAGGGTGAGCCCGACCATGAAATACCTGGGGCTCACCCTTGACGGAGGGTGGACCTTCGTGCCCCATTTCAGGGAGTTGGGGCCGAAGGTCATGAGGATGGCAGGTGCTCTGGGAAAATTCCTCCCGAACCTCGGAGGACCCAGCGCAGCTTGCAGGCGGCTATACTCTGGGGTCTGTCGGAGTATAGCCACGTACGGTGCTCCCGTTTGGGCTGATCGCCCGATGAGCCGCGGGGTCAAGGCCCTACTGCGCTCGGCGCAAAGGGCACCCGCGGTGAGGGTGGTTAGGGGGTATCGTACGGTCTCCTGGGCCGCAGCGACGACTCTTGCCGGCGATCCGCCTTGGGATCTTGTGGCGTCGGTTCTCGCCGAGGTGTTCTCCTACGTCTCGGGTAGGAGGGCTCTCGGAGAGAACCCTTCATCAGAAGAGATCCGGGCGGTTCGCCGGCAGGGGGAGTCACGTCTTATGCGGGAGTGGGAGGAGGACCTGGCGGGGCAGCCGTACGGTAAACGTACAACGGCAGCGCTCCGTCCGGTCCTAGAGCGTTGGATGAGGCGGAAACGCAAACCTCTCACTTTCCGTCTGACGCAGGTCTTCACCGGGCACGGGTGCTTTGGTGATTACTTGTGTCGGACGGCCAGGAGAGAGCCGGGAAGAGGCTGTCATGAGTGCGGCGCTGCGGTGGACTCGGCCCAGCACACCCTCGAGGTGTGCCCGAGATGGGCTGCGCAGCGCCAAGATCTTGTGGCGGCTCTCGGCGGAGTGGACTTGTCGCTTTCGAGTATCGCGGAGAAGATGCTCGAGAGTGACAGGTCCTGGCTGGCGGTGTCCTCCTTCTGTGAGACGGTCATGTCCACGAAGGAGGCATCTGAGCGGGAAAGGGAGGATGCGGCTGATGCACCCTCCCTCCGCAGACGACGGACGGGGGTGCGCCGGAGGCGATATTTGCAACGCCTCCAATAGCGCCCCTGCACTCCGGGCTGGGGTCGGGCTGGTAACCCAGCCCCTGTGAAAGCCCGGCGTCGTCGGGGCGATCCTAATTGCCGGGATCGCCCCCTTTGTCCGAGGGAGTAAGTCCGGTCTTTGCCAGGACCGGCCAGTCGCTGGTGTGCCCTGTTGCTGACAGATCCGGGGTGCACCAACATAGCGGCCGATGGCTTTCGCAGTGGTTTTAGTGAGTAGGGGCCTGCCCAGGCCGAGTCTCACACATCCTCTCCGGTCCCACCAAGGCCGGTTAGACGGCTCGTAAAAAGAGTTTCCCTGCGTCATCAAAAAAAAAAAAAAAAAAAAAAAAAAAAAAAAAAAAAAAAAAAAAAAAAAAAAAAAGGACCTAGAACATTATACGGCGATTTTTGCTGGAATAAAAATTAATTTATTTATTATTTATTACACATATAATATTTAAGCTAGGACGTTAAATTATATTATTATATTTTGACAATTATCACATACTCGTAACTAACTGTTATGTTTGGAAGCGCATACGATATAATTATATCAGATTTAACCGGCATATTATTTTTGCTGTGCCTATTATATAATAAACATTTATTTTATGTAGTTTTATTTATTTATAACTAACTGCAATATTGCATCGTAAAGTTTAGTTTTGCATAATACTCATACAAGAGAAAGAACCTGTATAATAAAGTTATAATTTTTATAGACTATTAAAAATGAGACACATAAAATGTAAGATATATACACAAATAAAGAGTTCATAGTATAAAGCAATTAAAAAACCAAACACAATAATAATAAAAAGCACAGTTTTCTCAGATTTTTGTAACAAAATAATGTTATATCCGATTACAATCGTAACGACTGTTCGTCAGACATTTATCTGATTTAAAATTGTAATTATAATTATCTATCATATTTATTACTGCTAGTTCTTTCTAATAGTCATTCCAAAATTTTATTATTGACATTAAAGATAATTATATAGAAGTTTGTGAGTAACTCGAATGTATAATATCGACAAGCTCCCTAACAGATACTTTTCGTTCAAACAAGAGTTTACACTTCTCCCAACCTCATACCAAGAAATCATCTTAACTAATTACCAAGTATACAAATATTGACCAAATCAACCTCAAGTAAAGTGCAACGTTTATGTTCCAAAAACAAAGTTATTTTGAATACCTAATCATATATTCATTATAATAATAGCAGTACCAAAAATAAAAGTAACTGAATCGTTATAACTATTTGAATATGAATTTAATTAAGATTTTAATTACGACGTATACGAGATACAGTTTTAATTCAATCAAGGGGTCGTCAGTGAATGCTTAGTTAAAATAACAAGGAAGTAGGACAATAGATAGTAGCACCTGTGAAGTGGCGCTGATTGCTGCATTGTGGACCCTGACTCCATCACACTGGACCGATAGGAATATCATGGATGCGATCCGGGTTAAATCTGGTTTGCTTTACTAACTTCAATAGATTATTTAAAATGATTTTTCTTAGAAATAATCGTTCCCAGCAAAAAAATTCACTCACAATAATTATGTTTTATCTACACCAGTTGCATAATTTCAGTCTTATCCATATATTTCGCACCACAACCCCCAATTAGGCGACCGCCTACCAGGCACAAAGGGATAGATAATGGTCAGTTAACTAAGTTTCGAAGATAGTTCACTTAGAAGTTAACTTTATCAAATTGCAATTAAGTTGGTAGTAATTGAATATTCTCACGGCCCATATCACAATTACCCCCGTGAACTGGGCTATCGATCTTTCATTTATGTAATTTTAATGGCAATGACCGTCTGGAAGTAAATTTTGAGTTTGAATACGTAGAACTATATTATAAGGCGTTCTAAAACTAATAATAATGAATGAATTGTATTATTGAAATAAATTAATGAAAGCAACATACGGAGGGTATATTCTAATGAAGAATTTTTAGATAAAAAACGAAATATTCTTGAATTACGTTGTCAGTTTCTTTTTAACATTTAAAAACAATAAGAACCGCAAATAATATGCCAATATTAGAATTTTAATTGCCGTAATTAGATATAATTAGTGATAAGAATAAGTATAGTGGCTCAGTAAACCGTTGCTTCAATGAAAGCCATATAAGGCAGAGCAAAGATGACATTTTATGCCGATCACACAATTTAATTAACATATACCTGGTTAATTAACTGAAATTTATCATTTAATTGAAACATAAGTTTTTCGTGTCACCCTTTGCTCCTTAAGGAACGTATTGTACGTACATTTGACTAATGAAGCTAATTACCTGGTATTCCCTATAATTATATTTACAAACTGGATTTCAATTAATATTTGCTGTTGACAAAAAAAAAATTGTGAACACGAAACAAAAGGTCCAATTCTGTTTTAGTCCGGAATAAAAACTAATCGATGTAGATGTATATTTCATGCCCAGTTATAAACAAACGAAAACAAAAAAAAAAATTGTTGCAAAACAATAGTTGCGGCGAGATTCTTGACGTTTTTATCATTTCGAACAGAACAAAAGACGAAGGCTTCCTGTAGAGGCTGCATCACCATTCCTGTGAGGCAGGTTACTGACACACGGCCGTTGGAATTGTGCAATTAGTATATACATATCATCATCTAGCGTCCTGATGCAAGTCTCTGTGCAAGAGCTACGTGGTTCGATTAAGTGCTGGACAATTATAGTCAATAGTTATTTGTTCAATAAAGGTCAAAATCGTAAGAAGGCCGTGTCCTAGGACAAATTAAAAAACAAGCTACCTTCCAAACCATACTAAAGCAGTTTGACGTGTCAATCTCTTTGTTGTGTGACCAAGTAACAAAATCAAGCACAATTTAATTCATTATTTCAGTGATAGACTTATACAGAATAATTTGAGGAATTTCATTTTGTTAAAATCTATCTAATAATACCGTTCCTGTGTAGAGTGCTCTTATATGACATCGGAATATTGTTTATTTATTTTTATTATTTATTATAGTTTTCAAACATTCATTTAAAAAATATTTTTTTTGTAATAAAGAACATTTTCTTACCTTCTATTAAAGTGTTATGAATGTTTATAGAAAAGTTTATTATTATTTTTTTCACGACCTCAAATTATATTTAGAATAATAATGTTGGTAGTCCTTTAGAGCAGTGTGTAGTTTTTCTTACTGGGTTCAATATTAACTTACAATAGAGGTGGATGTTCTATTCATCGCATAAAGACTTGATCTCATCGCTGACGATTGCACGTGACGTCAATATGAAATGTATGCTAAACAGTTTTTCTTTGGACAACAATATCTTCATACTGAAAATTCATTACAATTCAATATAATGTTTGTTAATATTACTAACTAAATATTAATTGACTTTTTAAAGACTTATCCTTATGTTAATATTGAATATTTATATAGTTTGTGTCACATAAAATTATTACTAAGATGAAATTGATACCGATTACAAATAATATCTAGCGATATCTAACATAGAACTCTGGTTACAGAAACAATACATAACTCCAATAAGAAATACGCGGCGTCTTGAACAAATATCAATTTACGTTTAATCCATGATCTAAAAAACGACGAGATAGCACGATAGTGTCCGAAAACAAAACAATAAAACAAAGAGAGTAATCGGCATACGGCCAGCTTTTTAAAGAGGGATGCGTGTGCGCATTTGTCAAAAGAATATACAATGAATGTTGTGGATAACGGATAGTTCGTAGCTAAGCATCGTTGGATGCGTGAACTTTATAAAGCTATGCACACACAATACAACAATTAATAATATAGAGTGCTTAGAACATCACCTACTAATGAAAGGAGACTGATAATAGTCTTTCAGATATTTCAATAACAAAACACGTGACAGTAAAAAACAACAATTTCAAATCATTCTTAAAGTATTCCTGTTCGTAAATGCAAAGCAGTGGGGGGTCGAAGACGCATTGTTTATTATTAGCAAGAACTCGGGCCATTGTAGCTAATTGCAACCATATCAGGGGAAATTCTTTTAGGCCATTCAATATTTGTCAGGCCTTTGTAATGATAATGAGGTTTTATGTGCTTAAGTGGAATTTCTTGATGTATAAATTAAAACAATTAGTAAATATTTTAATTGTTTCACTTCAATTGTAACATATTTTTTTATTGAATTTTATCACTTTCATCAAATAAGCTTACCAATAATATTTAAATTGTATAGTTATTAGTAATTGTGGCCAAAGTCAGGAATAACGGACTGATTATAAATTGGATATATTTTATGTGTGAAGATTTTACTTAATATATATTTTTTCTGAATGGGAGATACTGATTCCCTGTAATATTCTGGAATAAAAATATAATTGTTAGACATGTATTTAAAATTGTTATACCAATATTAAAATGATCTAATTCCTGCTTTGATACTCCGATATATTATGTAAGGTGTATTAATCCTAGTGTGTCCTCTACCTTTGAAAAGACTGACTACAAATGCTTGCAGCGGGGGGCGCGCGACCGTTGCGCGGTTCGCTCGTTATAAACGACAAATTGTTGCGGGTTCAATTCCAGCGCCGTTAATTGGTGATACTGATGTGGGAACGATATGAGATTTAATTTCTAAAGGTTATATGCTAAGTATTGTGCTTACGAGAATTCCGTTCGTACTGTTAGATCATTTTATTTTAATGTATACACAATATATAATCAACAACATACGTTGAGTTTGTGTTACAAAATCATTGAGATAAAATAATTCGAGTTCTGTTCGCTTACGCTATTCCTTTGTCTATTAAAATTATTGCAATATATTTATATCTTGTTAGTGTTGCCAATAATTTACTTGACACTCGGACCAAATACAAATGTCAATGAAAGCGCTATCAATAGTTATGCAATGAACACAATGAATTAAATCTGAAGCCATAACGGACTTGCGAAACGGTGGCGGAGAGACAAATGATTGTTACAAGTAACTGGATCAAAACCTGCTTTTAGTTCGCATTCCTGAAAACAATGTCCGAACTGCCGCGAAGCCCCGAGGCGAATGCATTAACGAAGTAAACCTCTTTCGATATTAAGTGTATTACTTTTTTTTTATGCACTGGTAGCCCTCTGAGTCGCCTGGAGCAAATCGCGCTTTATTACCGACCGACCGGTAATTTATTATTGCATTTTTTGTATTATCAATAGCGTATAGTCTTTTACTTATTTTCGATATTAAAATGGCTATTGTTTATAAAAATTGCTGTGCAGATTTTATCAGAGTTATATACGCCGTGCAAAAAAATATGATCACCGGCTCCCGGATTTCACTTTTGTTTTTATTTTTTGAAATATTTATTTAATAATATACTATAACTTACTTTTGGTCATTCATTCAATCTGATACAGTTATTGACGTTTATACTTGTTTTGTTATTTATATAAAAATAATTTAAAATTTGTTGAATAAAGATAATTCTCGAAAGTTAATCAATGCTTCCGTGTCTCACGAAAATAAAATCAATAATATAATTGGAAGCCATAAAAGAACATTGTCTCACCGAAACGGAAATCGCAAAAATATATTCAACAGAAGTGCTTTGGTCGACTACCGGTCTTCACAGTGACAAACCGCTTGCATGACTTAACTGGCCTAATTTGGCTGCTTGATGGTAAATAAGAAAAAAAATGCTCGCGAAAATCTCCATTGTCCGTACCAAATACAAAATGTGGAAGACGCGGGAATAATGGCGCAGGTTTTTTAAACAGGAACGTCGAGTTTTTAAAAAGGTATCAGTTGAACGGAGGCCGTTCGCAGGTAATCACAGGCGACGCGGCTTACATTGAGAATAAGGAAGAGTTTGCACTATAGAGATGTGTCGGATATTATTTTTATCAAACAAAATTACCACGGAAATATATAATAACAAAAATATATTTTAAATTTAATATTCTATTGTATGTGTTAAAGTATTTACCATCCTGATTGTATATTTATCTATGAGCACTAATTATGTTAACTAAATATTCTTTATAATTTTTATAAATTTTGAGATGTGATATAAATTTTGGTAAAAAACATTAAAAAATAATATTTTGTTCAAGTTGGCGAAACTGAACCCGGTCTAAGATCGCGTGTATTCTGATACAGGTGCGCACACGCAGCCCGGGGCGACGCGATTCATTCATTGTTACATTAGCAATCAACCGGTTCATTTATATATATATGTAATATTATTTTTGCATCATTTTTATTACAATTCATATTCAGATTCAATATTACTCAGGTTTTTGCTTGTTATATATAAATAAATATACATTAACGTATGTACATCCATTAAGTAAATGTCATAATATTAGCATATATTTTGTAAATAATATATATATATATATATTTAAATCAAGTTATAATTTATATATATCAGTGATAAAAACATTTTTTTTCTATTTCATGTATAAATAAATAGTCTAAAAAGGTTTTATTGTTTTGAATTGGATATTTAATGTGCTCGGTCACACGAGCTCTCTATATTCGCAGCGGTATTTTATAATGTAATGTTAAAGGAAACTGTTTATAATATAAATAAAATAATTACGTCGTCCGGTCGTCGCGGGGTGCTGTGAAATGTACCGATCACTCATGCTGAGAGGAACGATTAAAATGAAGTACACTTGAGATAACTGTCTCTTAATAGAAGGTATATGTTTTATCTAACTGGAATTAAATGTGAACCTTTTCTTACGAGGGAAATTTTTATGCTATACTTTATTTATAAGTAAAAATTAAAACGTTAAAAGTACATATACCGAATAACATAGTCATATATATTTATTTTTTAGTAGCAAATTCTATATAAGCAATAATATGTAGATAATTTATTGCAAAATATATTCTAAATTTATAAATTTTACGTTCGTTTTAGTCACATGTATTATTTTAAATATTATTCAAATTAATCAAAATTTACAAATTAAAATCATTAACTAATATCATACATAAAATAAAAACTCTATTATTCGAATGTATGTGACTGTATTATATAGTCTGCACAGAACATGTCTTATTGATCTAGACTGGTCGCATTCAAACCGCAATTGACTATGTTCCATTGAATTTAATAGTAAACAGTTAAAATATTTCCTTGCTTACTTTATTGGTTAGACCGCAATTGTATTTGAATGTGACATTTAATATAATATAATGATTGTCTGATTATAATATATTGATATGAAATCACAAACGTAACCATGCTTAACACTGTGATCAGATATATTGGAAATTGAATTGTCAATAATTACAGACGTTGGTTCTTCAGGTCTTAGTCTGACCCTTGGTTAGATGAAACGGAGTTAAGAATGATTTATGTTATTGCACTTTAATGGATTACAACTGATAAGTTTGTGTTTAAAATTGAAAGTTATATTACATCTAACTTTACTAATAGGACATTTATTTCTTGGTTATAATATTTCTTTGCATCACCATTAATTTCAATTAATTACTCTATCACAAACTGAAATTTTCTTATATATTATAAGAAAATTACCTAGTTTTATTAAACTTTATCGCATCTTATAATAGAGGAATAAAAAATACAAATATGTGGCTATATGTGGCTGTTTGTGGTTTTAATAAGGTTTTGGAAAAATAGAAAAAATAATATGTATGTATATAACAATTTTAATTTTACAACCTTAATAAATGTATTTTATTTCTTTATTTAATATGTAAAAGGGATTGTACATATGTAATATTTTACTTGGAGCACAGTTCCCACGTAAACCATATAATGTAACTTCATGGATGCGTATGCGCAGCTAATGTCTGGATATGATATATTGACAGCGGTGAGCGCGTGGTATTACTAGTCTGTTATTATTTAGTAATTTGTGACGGTTAAACTTAACAGTAATAAATAATTGAATTATATTCTTTTTTTTATACCAAGCAATTGTTTTGTATGTATAAGTTATTGCACAGCTGCTTAAAATAATGTTGACTGTTGATTTATAAACATCAGCTCACAACATAACAGTTGTTTGATATATTATAGCCGTTTTATACGCCGTTCTGACAGTTTTAATTTATGCAACAATACGTCTTGTCACCAATCTAAGAGGCCATCACTATTTCGCATACATTTAAAATCAACCAATCGCGTGACAGATGGCGCCTCCCGCGATTATCTCCGCCAATCGGTGGCGAGCATTTGAAAAACAATAGAGCATAAAAAATCCGTCACGGTGCGCACGAGTTGATTTTCTAATTTGTTTCACTAAATGGAATTCTAAATTCCACAGTAGTATGTGATTTTACGCTATTTAAATGAATATACACAATTTATAACAGTCATAGTTTTGTTAGTAATGGTTAGAATAATTCACTTAGAGGATTGAATTTTAATACCAAAGAGGCTTAACATGTCCAGGGCCTATCATATGAAGAAATTGTTTATTATCATCGGTCTTACTTTAAAAAGTATTGTATATCGGTTTTGAGCGACTCAATGTTATTCGTAATATACATAAAAAAATAACCAGTAATAATATAACTATGAATAAAATTATTATTAATTAAAATAAAATTTATAAAGTTAATTAAATTTTATACATATGAGTAATTAAACAAATGGCACCAATTAGGAATGCGCAAACATTGGTTTGTTCCCATGAGACAAAGCCTTAAGTTGAACCGTACATCGCGACAGGCATACCAACACCTCGGTAGTCCTAATTAGGGATTTCGACACCTGCAACTAAAAACGTGCAACCATAGACTCAGGGCTGACAACCTTACCTGAATCCGAGTCTTCACGTTCTGATCTAGACTCTAGATAATAAAGTAGATATATTGTATGGACTATTGGTATTAATTTTGAGTTCATAACACTGAAAATAGTATACCATAGATTTATTGTCATTAAAGTTTACGTTTTTTGACTCCCGACAAAAAGGAGGAATGTGATAAGTTTGACATAGATGTGTGTGTCTGTCTTTGGTATCACAGCTCTTAAATAGAGCACCCGATTGCGATTCCGATGCAGATTTTTAATTTTAAAGTGAGTTTCATTGAAGTTGTTTTTAGTTATTTTTTGTTAATATCGCTCCGAATGTATAAAAGTTTTAGCTCTTTTTCATAAATTGTGTAATGTACTTTTAGTCCATACTCACTATATCAATTGTTTCAGCGCCATAAGTCGCTAAATGACAATCAATGGGTATTAATATTATAAAATTTTCTGAAATGTAGTTATAAGTTTGATGAAGTTAGTTCTAATCTAAATCTTATACTTTAGATGACGTCGTAGTATTATTCAACATTTACCTAAGCGTAATTATTTTTGAAAATACCTCATGAAACCTAAAAATAAGGTCATTAAGTTCAGAATATATCGCTTTAGTTTAGAAAACCAACCGCCAACCCTAACCAATTGACAGCGTTGCGTGTAATTAGAGATTGTATACATTAGCTAATACAAATAAAGCACAATGCGAGTAAGTCCCGGTGTGAACATTAGTCTAGTGAGGTCGAAGATTTACCAAGACACTTGAGGACCGGTTACACTGTGATTTGAAATATATAGAGTATTTACAATATTTAACCATTGTTTTATAACTATTGAATCGATAAGTTATTTTTCATCACCATTCCTTTATAACCTGGTGATGACAGATCAGCAGTTCTTGAAATCCGTGGATGGTTTCCTTTAATGGTTGGTTGGTTGGATGCACCACTGTGGATACTAATATTGTTGAAAACTACCCAAAACTAGTTAGAGTCGTATAAATATAACTCTACTCTATAACAAGAAATTACATTTATTCTGAGATGAGATGAGTCTACTGCAAAAAAAATACAGCTATTCAGATTTACAGACGAACAATCATTCAATAAATAGTCTCCATACAAAAAATTAAAAAAAAAACTATCAACAGTTTAATGAATTACTTAATACAAACATCGAAATCAAATTAACAATCCAAACATAACACCTTTTAAACGTAACTAAAAGTTAATTGCGATTTAAAACGAAGTTTAAATTTAACAGTTGCATCGTATCTCAACAGTGGCACGATCCACTCCAATTAACATAAACACCGCAGGTATTTATAACTGTTCCTATATATTACTTTAAAACAACAGCTCGAAATAATTACTCTCACAGCCTTATTTGTCTAAATTTATTTTAATAAAAAAAAAAAACAACCGTATTTAGGGTAAATAAGTTCTATCTTCCTGCATACATAAATTCTTAATGGTCTTGAACGTCGTGAAATCTTGCAAAACATTGGGTTAAGTATAATCCATCTATAGGTCCACAGTAGCTATTTACCAACACGCAATATTACTATTTGAATATAATGGAAATATGATTTATAACATCCGCTGTTCAATGTAAAGGATCACTTTCCTGTTAGGACTCAACCGTTATTATACAATCAATTAACTCTCAATACTAAGTAATTGTAGAATCGAATTCACCGAGCCCCAATAAGTAAATAACAATTCCCTATTATAATTCAGTGCTTGAAAACAAAACAGTTTCGCTAACTAGTCACGCGAAGCTCGGACAGGCTAAAGCATTTTTCATAAGTTAACTTTATGTCCCTTGCTGACAATAAATCTTTGATAGTGTACAGTAGCTGCGCACACGCAAGCTAATTAATATGGAGTGCATTTCGATTTATTGGCGATTGACTTGGAGTTACGCGTTTGTTTACAAAACATACGACCATGGTCCTGGACGAATCTTACAAAGACACAAAATAAATATACACAATCATATCTATATATTACCATATAATAGTATTAGGAAGAAATAAAAAAACAATAATATGTTTAAGACTAAAGTAGAAGCATACGTGGATAAATTCTGATACAAATGTGAATAAGAATATTAATTTAAAGAAGAAAATAATTATATCTTATATAAAAGAATCAAAATCAATAACAGTATATTTTTTAAATTGACATATAATTGTTAACGATTCTTTACTCATTTCATAATGTCAGTGGATTTTTTAATTAAAGACTTGATCGTTACTGTGACCGTCCGTGTGTAATAGTCGTAAAATATAAGAGGTCTCACATTACAAGCCTTGTCTACATGAAACTATAGTTAGAGGCCCGAGGTGATGCAGTAGCCCTTGTACTTGGAATTAATATTCAGTGAAAATTTTAATTTTCAATACCTAACAATTTTACCAGATTAATTCATAATAAACGTATAACTCACAGGACGCATTGCATCATTATGAAACTATAAAAATTTAAATCTTCTTGTATAAGTATCAAAGCATCGGGAACTTTACTTCGATAACTATTTAATAATTCTCTTTAATTTTTTTTACTTTTAACTGTAACTAGAAATTAAACCTGCGTTAAATCTAAACGATATCAGCATTTGTCCTTTATGTTACATTACAAACGATTAATGTAACATCAGCTTAAAATGTCATTAAAATCTATAGTGATATGAAATCGTAAAAAAATAATTCCCCACTTAAAAATAGGATCGAGTGAGTGTCAGTGTCGTGTTCAATTGGTGGGTATATTTTATCAATTTATTGCCCTCCTGACGCTTAAGATGATCGGGGAAACTGAGGAGATGCTGTGATAATTATATTTACGATTTATTTGAAAAAAAAAATGTTTCATTATTAACCTCGTAATTGGATTATACGAGTTTTATTGCGATATATTTTTAAACCGCACTCCTATAGATATATTCCCCGTCTCCGTTTTCTAATGCGTACTTTATTTATTTGTACACTGGATTTTCTAGATTTCTTTGTGCTTGTCGGAAATTTATAATTGAAATCCTTCAAGTATAGAACTATGAGGCAAATAATAATTTTAAAAGATTTTGTTTTTTATTAGGTACTGAAAAGAAAAAAATAATAATCGTATAAGAATATAAATATAAACATACATAGATTTTAAGCTTATTCCAATTTTCACTCAAACTAAATATGGATTTGCTTCGTAAATGATAAAAATAGTTCAATTCATTCAGAATTTATTTTTTACGATCATGAAATAATAAATAAAACTGGAATTAGATACGGGAATGAAATCAAGTATCATATTGTAGTATCGACAAGTGACAGCTAGAATTATATCTAAGTCTAGACTCGAAAAACTATCTATAATCAATATAGTAAAGTGATCTCGAGCTATTAAATATTATCAATATCCGGTCTCCATCAACACTGCCTAAGATGCTGATTAAATTTCTATGAAAGTTACTTCAAGATCATCTTAGTAATTGGTTTCGGTATCAAAGAACCGAAATGGGCTGATATTAATAAAAATAAGATATTAATAGATGAAGTTACACAGCATCTCAGTCAGCTGCATTTTCTTAAAGCAGCCAAGAAAATGATGTCCAATATAACGCGAGAAATATATGGAATTGACTTTAAATAGTATATATTTTGTAATTAATATATATAATAATAGCTTGTTCATTTATATCCATTAAATAATAAACGAGAATAATAAAAGTTTTTTTATTATTTTCATCGCCATAAAATAGTTATCATGCGACTATCTGGTTTTAAATTATATATTTAATACCCTTTTAATAAAAGCAATATAGTTTGTGGTGCCTTTAATAATAGACAAAGTAACATAATCTAAGTAGCTTATTTAATGTTAAATAATAATTATTAATTAACCGTCTCGCTAACGTGGGAACGTCTTACTGTGAGTAGACTTACACTTAATTATTGTAATTAGTGGACGCGTCGTTTAATCTCTTTAGATAGAGGTAACTGTTTTATCTCGATTTTACTAAAAAGATTATATCTTCGTGTTTATTAATATTTATATATTTTTTTTTTGTTATTGTGATTAACTACACATAATTTATTCAGAGTTTAAAATCACACGGCATTAGATACGAGTAAATTTATTTGAATAAATATGTAGTTTTTATAGCATTTTTGTTAGATTTATCTTTTTTGTATCTTGTCTATGTGAAGAAACTGCTTGAAGTATTTAACTTTTACGTGTTTTAATTATTTTTCCGTACATTGTTATATTCGTTTGCTTAATGACGTACAGCTGAATTCAATTGGTACGATCTTAAATAAAAGTATTGTCACAGCAATATAATGAAACATAAATTAAAATTAGGTGTAAATTTTTTATAACTAGTAAAAATTTAAATGAAAATTAAATCCTTTTTTATACATCCCGTTTTGAGTCATTAAATAATGAGTGGACACCTGAAAAGCTACTGAAAACAAGCAAAAAATTTTGGTTAAATATCAATTACATATGAAAACGCGATAAATTTAATTAAAGTTATATTATTGGATTTTTTTGGATGGCATATTAAATTTTGTAGTTTTTCATAAAAATAAAATCTTTATTCTGGTCATATCCATAGTAATCTAAACATCTCAAGTTCATAACGGCACGGATAAAATTGCACGAGCATAAAGGAAAACGGGCGGATATCGACCCTCAATACCGCTCAAAGGATGGCTGCGTAATAACGTGGATGCTTTCAAGTCTTCAGTGACCCAGGAAACGTCGGACTTTTTGTTATTATATATATGTAACATACATACAACTGAAATTATTGTAAGCCTCACATTTATACATGTAGTAATTATGAAGGGAAAAATATTTTCGTTGATGATGATATATGGCTTCCTTGAGGGAAATATTTTCCAAAAACAATCAATTACATGAACTGTCGAAGTGAAAACTCCCCCGGGTTGTAACAGGTAAAACAAATATAAAACTGAAGTCACAAACAAAACATTGATTAATGACGAAATGCACTTGAAAACAAACCGTCGAACTTCTTCAAACGCGCGATACAAATGTCGTAAATATAACCCCTCGGAAATAATGGTTTCCTCTTTGGGCCAATCCTGTACAGCCCAAGTGTTGTACAGCCGCCAAACAAAACCCTACTTTAACGTTTTGATATTAGGTTGATTTTGTTTTGACAGAATTTTTAGGGTAAAGTCTCTAAAAGTTGACACAAGATTTTCTCCGGGACTTTTGTTTCTTTTTTTTTCTTTCTTGTCGCGGAAGCGGTAGTTGTGTATGGGGACGTGTATTTCCTTCTTTTTTGTTGGCAAATTCCTTCGATACCATTAAGCCGTTGACAGATCACCTTTTTGAGTAATGCCTTACATTGTTATGGAGGGTGAATGCGTGTATCTGGGACAATACTTGCATTTGAAAACGATTACGGCATTTTTAGTATGAGGCTCTTTTACCTCAATAATTTATTGTATAGGCGGAAGAAAAACACTCAAGTCTCTTATTGTGATGTCACTTTATTTACATTTAAATAAAGAAAGTACGGTTCGACGTGTAATTTATAATTAATAAAATCTTAAACCCCTGGGATACAGATTTATAATCAATTACCTTTATTTATAAGCCTTAACACCGATGCTCAGCAATTAAATTGATTGCCCACGGAATAAAAGCCCCGCCGAAATAAATCAATCATTAGTGAAAATATTTTAAATATTCATTAATATTCAATACGTCGATAAGGTAAACGTACATCGTGTCGTATTATATCAGCTATAAAGTGAAGAACAATTTAAAAAACAAAATAAACATTGCCTTTTCTCACGGCCATTTACAACAGAACAATCAGTGCTACATTGATTTTAATAATCTAAGCAAGCGGATATGTTCTGTAGCACGTAACATTTCAGAGTCTATTTTCATTTACACATAATTCCCATGTCAGTAGAATCTGTATTGGGTGTATATTAATGAAATTACAAAAGCAATATATTTGAAAGTATACCCGTGAGTCGATCGCGTATCACCATAACTCTTTAACCTTGTCGTAACATTGGTTTATGGAAAAGTTACATACTAATGTTTTTAGAATACAATTTGTCACCATAAAGATATTACACACACACTAAGGAATTTAAACTTAAATTAATATAAATATACATAGATTTGAATTAACTTTTATATTCTGATCACGATTTAAAATTACCGATTCTTATATTAATCAAATAACACATAAAATTATAACGAGCAAAGAAAAAATATTTTTGATCAAAAATATATAAAGAAATATTAGTATCAAAACAAAAATAGCTTGTGACATAAATCTTGTATACTTAAATCACAATAAATTCATGAGAAAACAATAACATCTTTATATGTTTTCACATAACAACTCCCATCGTATCGCTCCGACCGAGGTCGGGGGTCAAAACTTGTACCGCAGTCGAATTTTATCTCAATTGTAATCTTGTTCTGCCTGCTTCAAAGCATACAAGATATACTGCTCTATTGATATAAATTTCAACTTGATTAACTATGCAAACCTTTGAAAAGATAATGATCGTGGGTTAAAATACTGCCACGGTGGAAAATGAATCTTATTTTAATGATATAGATGTTATATTTGTTTGTCTTCTCTCGGGTATTAGACGACAATATGCCAGGTCCCAAACAATTTGTGTGAAGTTTATCTTTATGTTACAACATCTACATTATTCCGAATTACGCAAGTTGCGGAATCACTAAACACAGATGGTATCAATGACGTTCTTCTGACTCGTGAAGTAATGTTTGAACCTAAATATAATTTGATAGTACGAGTAGTCCTGGTAAAATGAAACCAATTGATACAATTTAAAGGACTTGCTTGTATTTTAATACTTTACGTGAGATAGCATAGGTTTTAAACCGTTTGTTTTAATTTGTTCTAAGCCTTTAAAAAAGAACATTTTGGCAATCGAAAACTATATGTTTTTGAGAGTTATCTTTTAGTTATTACGTTTTTAATAATAAGAAATGAACATTAATGAAAACGTCACATGAAACTATTTGGAGAATCTGCTCCAGATAGACACCTTTCTTACGAAACGATTTATTTTTAAAAGCAATCACAACACCATGAAAAACAATTGTTATTAAAATTATTCTATCAAGGACACAAATAGTAAAATATTAATAAATAATTAATTGAATATTAAGTCATAGTATATTATGAAAAAGTGTTCATTTGTTTCATTATAATAATGAATGTACACAAAAATGCAATACAATGACATTCTTACGACTTATATGAAGTTCTTACGATTTATTCCTATGAATAAGTTGTATTTATTTATAATTAAATATTTTTAATAAATACATTTAATCTTTTTGTTATTGAATTGATACTCCTTAAGACATAATTCCCACAGCACACGGTCAATTTAAAATGTTCCATTTGTAGTTTCAGTAAAAACAGGAATTTTAGTTATTGAATTCGATAGAGTCTGGAACATATTTTGTTTTGAATCAAAAGATCAACTGATCAACTTTAAAACGCAGAAAGTAATGCCAAGCTTTCCTAACGCTCCAATGAGTTATAAAAAGAAATGTAATAACTTGCCAACTTTTGAACAAACGTTCGGTAATAGGCTACTGATGGATGAGACTGGCCATACCTCATTACAAATATACAACATTACATTTATCGTCTATTTCGCTGAACAAAACATTTAAACATGTTTCATTAAGGTTTAAAATCGTCTGACATAATCGCAATGTCAATTCGGTAGAGATAAAATAGTAATTATTGGCTCTTCTCTTTTAGCGAGTACTTTGTCTGGTTCACGTTGAAGTTAGTATTGGCGGTATCAGAAACAAATTTACAATATAACATCTATTGTTTAATAAAAAGCAAAACATTAAATCATACAGTGATGAGAATTTATATAATTCGTCAAATTTGTTGAATAGAGAAATTAATATAATTAGGTATGTATAAATTGTACCTTGTCACTCGTGTGTATACGTGTTTATGACAAGATTCTAAATTATAAATAGCATGTCAATTAGAAATAGGTTTTCTTGCTAAAAAAAAATACAAGAGGTCGTAAAAAAAAAGTTACGACAGTTTTTGTTTTGTTGAGCAACAACGTCACACCCACACGCGGGCACATAAATATATAATTAATACTAATACATGCAAAACGTATTTTTGATGTATTATATAACGAAATGAATCACGACATACATTATAATACGCCTTTCTATAATAGAATTATCGACACTTATGGAGCAGTTATTTCTTTAGCAATCTTGAAATATAGATTGTAGGCAACCAATACGTAATTAGCATCTAAAGTAGGCGATACAGAGACTATTAAGTAGTTCTACACATGTGGATCTGTTTCCATTGTATTTATATGTGAATGGAAATTAAAAAAAAATGTTAACAATATTAGAAAATGATCACAAAATCTTTTAGCGAGATCAGAATAAAATTGCGTACTTAAACATGGAGTCATATAATTTTTAATACAAGCCCTTAAAGCCTTATTTAGACCATCGCAAACCAGTGATGTGATTAGACGTAGTTTGTTTAACTTGATGCTAAAGACGCTGAATGTATTTCGTATAAGGAGTTCGTGCTGTCTTATGCAAAAACAGTTGCTTGTTACTTGTAGATAAAATGTAGTTTAAATATAGACACAATCTATACATAGAAACTACGTTTAAAACCCAATAAAATCCTTAACCTTATTATTGATTTTATCAAATTTATATTTTTTGACAATAAATTATATCCTATCAAACTCTACAAACTATTTTGGGACAGCAATCAAATTAATCAATAAAAAAATTTCTTTCCCATCATATTTTAATACCTACCTAAAATTTTATTCAAAAAAATATATTATTTATGCTTTTTTTTATTATTCTCATGTACTGTTTTCATTATTTCATAATTAACATTAGAAAAAAGATACTAACACATAGCATTACGAACAAGCCTGTAAATAGACGACAGAATCAACAACCGTGTCGGATTGTCAATGGATACATACACAGAGGTGCGGCTAGAGCGGCTACACTTTCTTAAAATCTGCAGGAAATTAATTAGTCACAACTATCTTTACTATGGACAAGAGTGTTGCGTAAAATAGGCTCGGTTCAGATGAGTTCACTTGTAAATAGTTTCACTATAAACACACATAAACAGTTGTAAATAGACTAACTGGTTTTATTTTATTAGGTAATATGATGGTGGCATTCCGTTCATAAAGTTAGTTAGTTAGTGTTAAGAAATATCTTACTTTAAGTAATAAACAAAAATATCATATATTATTATAAGTAAAGCTGGTTTCTTTGTATAATAATGGATCCTGGATTGTCGGAGGCCTTCAGGTTAGATCTGGTTGGTCTAGGAATTGTATTCGCTATTATTTTCCTATACAGAGAGAATCCGTTGAAACTGAATATACGATACATCCATATTAGCGGTTTTGTTATAGAGCTATGAACATTTTGACCAGTACGGTGTCGTAAATTGAGTTTAAATTGACTATATCAATAACATTGTTTATGTAACAAAAAAATATACATTAATTGAATTTTCTTCAAAGATATATTTAAATAATATACTCCTATGTAATAATTATATTAAGATTGTAATTTTTTATAATGTTATATTAAATTCCTGCGTTTACACATTTAAATAAATTATAGTGTTCGTATTTACTTTCAGTACTAGTAATAGAATATTACAAATAATTTATAATTAAAATATTTTGTCTCCAACATGCCTGATAATTCTTATATATAATACAAATTTAAATTTACAGTCAAACAGACTTAATATTTTGGTACAAAATTCTAAAACATTACCTTCAACTCGACGACTGCAGTCTAAAAATAAATTTTAATATACATATCAAGAATACATCTAAACAAATTAACTTATATTATTCTAAAAATACATAATAAATATTACACGAACCCTCTAACTTTTCATACGTCTGTAAAGTAGAAGCACATCAGGAAATTCTCACATGTCAATCACCAATTACAGCGCAGTTTGTCCACCAATGAAGACCGTTCGGCGTACTGAATATGAAATTCTATGAATTCAATTGAAAATATTTGAAAATTTTCTTATTATTGCAAACACCTAATATGTATTAAAAGTATCAATGAAATACCAATATTCGTGGTTGTATTCAATACTATTCAACTACTGCTACTATGTAAACTTTTAATACAAACTATTTATCATCAGCATTCACGTCAAAAGGCTCAGTATACTTAACAGTTAACAGTTGTTCAGACGAAATCTTAGATTCAAATCTACATAGATTTCAATCTACAATGAAAGCACATGTCAAAAGACGGCTATCTATCATGAGATTTACATCATAAATCCGCAATCAAATAAAGACTCTAGAACAAAGTCATAAAGTATAAATTCCTCACAGCCATCACGGCCCTTTTAAATGCATTATTAAAAAGCGATTCCATGACCCCATTAGAAACGCATTAGAGAGAATTAGGTTTAATTTTCTTGTTTTAATTCAGTTTTGATTTTAATAAAGTTCACTGCTTAATTATTCAATAATCCGACTTCTGAGGGGCGTTTACAATATGGCGACACGAAATGTCAAGCGAATTTTGACAATAAGTATGATTTATTACGGTTTAAATATACTTGGGTGTTTGGAGTTAGTACCGAGGATTGATTTAACATTAACATAGTACGAAAGTTATATAATTTAAATAATATAAAATTTTATATAAGTTTTATATTTGTTTAATTATAATTCATTTGTTTATCTTTATCAAAATTGTTGAGACAAAGTTATTAAGAGATTATATTTTGTTTATATATACATGGTGTACAAACCCTAAATTGATACCAAATTATATGATTTATTTCAAATTCCCATGCATTAGGGTATGCACCCATCTCATCAAATATTCCCTGTTAGAGCCCCATGCAATAACTCATAAATTGGGCCGATTAATTGATATCAAAGGGTTAAAACCCTACATTTATTTTGACAAATACAGGATGTGTTTGATAAACTGTTATTTATGTAATTTTTATTGTTTTTTTTTTTGTTTATTTGAAACTGAATAATGAAAATATCTTCGGATAACTCTATAACCATTGCTACTTATTATAAATTAAAATATATTACATTATTTTGTATAGTTTTATAATATCTACAATTTAACATATCCGGGTGCAAACACGAAAATATATATTAAAAGGATCGTGATATTTGTCAAAAATATCATTTTTATGTTAAAGAAGAACGTAATTTACATATACAAGTTGATGGAAATAAATCATGTTGGACAGTAATCCGCAGCCATTTTGATGTACAACAACGCCATCTGTGTCAACGAAATGAGTTATTATACTACTGAACACTAAGGGCTGTCACTCGAAAAAGTTTTAAGAATATTATGCCCACATACTAAAAACTGTAAAAATAAAAAAAAAATACTTTATATATCCGCATATAACTTAAAATATTTTTAGTCTCAGTAACAAATTGATACTAAAGAAAATTTATTACAGATAAAGATATAATTTTATTAATTTATTTTATGTCGTAAACCAACGATGCCAAGAAAATATTCATATTTAAAATTTATATTCAAGAACAATTATATATTTTCTAAATGCTGACAACCCTTACCATCATATACCATGATTTATAGGGCAACCCTTAAAGATTAACCCTTTATCTTGGGTCAAATGTGGGGTCACATACGTTGTGTTTAATTTATTGTATTTCGTTATGCTTTTACATCATTATTTATTATATACAAATAGGTTTAACTGCATTAAAAAACATTAAATAAACACCAAATAAAATTACAATATTTTACTTTAAAAACTTATTAAATTACATAATATTAAATAACGTAATAAGAAAATGAAATAAATTTAATTATTTTTTTTTTTTTAATATCTTATTCTATAAGTATTAATTAATTATAGGCTCGTATTATGGCTACAGTGTTAAAAAGTTACATCTTCGTACAATAAAAAATATAGTTAAACGTAACAAACAAAAAGATAAACCACATTTAAGTAAATTTAATTAAAATTATTAAGTTAAAATAGGTGTCCATCAATCCGTTGGACTTGAGGACCAAAGCCGTTTTCTTTTAATAATCATTTCCACTGTGCTACACAAATAGCTAAAAAGATTAGAGACTCTGTACCGTTAGCAGAAAAAATAAACATTTTATTTATATTAAATTTATAAATGGTAAAACTTTTTTTGTACATTTTTTATACTACATACTTCAGTATAGCACGGCTTGATAGATTCAGTACTCTTTTATATTATTTTCTGACTCAAAGGACTTGAAAAGGATAGATATAATGTACGTGGATATTCACATGATGAATTTAAATAAAGAAAGAGAGAGAGAAAGAAAGAACGAAATAAAAGAATAATAAGCCACGAGTCTACTTATTCATAACATAGTCCTTGTTAATTTCAATTAAAGCCTTCAAAGCGTCACGCAGCATAACATAGATCTTTTCTTAGAAAGCCATTTCCGTTGCAAAGATTTTAATGAGGTTATAATAATAAATTTCCCCTCACTGAGTTCGTGTTTCACACAGGGAATATTTTACGTTCAGTAATTTTAGCAATAAAGGAAGTTAGCTGTTAGAAGCTCAACAATTAACAAGTAGAATTAATGATTAAAGTATTACAAAATTGCACAATGAATGGGATTTAAACATTAACAACACAATTATATAATAAAGAATTATTTTATTAAAATTATATGATTTATCCTAAAAAAATCACACCTTAGTAAAGCTTTTTAACATAATATTTTAAACCATCGATATTAGAAGTAAATGGTGTAACAGTATATTATTCATTTTGTAATATTTTTTTTTTTTAACAAGAAAGAACATTTTTATACGTGACAGATATTCTTCGTTAGTTGTATAAATTAGTTTTTCGTTAGTATTAAAAATATTGTTTCACAACTTTTAAGGTTCTGCTTGTTAGATAATTTAAAACTTTATATAAAAACATTGAAAGATTTTATTTGTTTTGATGAAACAAAGTAGAACTCAACGCAGATCATGTTATTAGGTTGTTTTTACGTGCTGAAAAATAAATTATAAAAATTATACACATATATACGGCTGTCAAAATAGAATACTTTACTTAGAAATTAATGTTTCTAAATTTTAAAGAGACACAAAGGTCTTCCAACAATTGGGAATACAGAATTAAGGCCTTAGTACTAACAAATATAGAGAAGTAAAAAAAAACAGCCAAGGAATGAAAACAGACCGATTAGCATTTTCATGGCCATTTGAGAACGACACACGCACATTAAGCATTTGACACAGATGGCCTCATAAACATTAAATTTGGTGAGTTTGTAGTCAAAATGGCTAAAAAAATATGTTCTTCTCAAAATTTTGTAAATAAATAATTAAAATATAAGCATTGGTAGTATGAAAACAAGTTGCAAGCTGTACATGATTGTAGGATTGCGCGGGCGCCTCCCAGCCAGCCTGATTTACTGCTGTCTTAATGAAACCTGTTGTGTTGTTGGAATTATTTATTATTTACCAACTAGCCCACTGGAAATTGCCAGCTACTGTATTAGATAATAATTGACTTTGTATTGCAATCACGACACTTACCAACTCCAATAAATAAACACAATGTTGAGATCGTTACGTTTTATTAGTCTTTTATTACTTGGTATAAGTATGTGATATGACTGTAATTAAGTGTACCATTATGTTGTAACAACATAAATATACTAATAAATTTGATAATTTTTGTTTACAAACTTACTCTGCTACTGTTTAAAACAATGTTGATAGTACATTATTAACAACGTATAAAATACAATGTTATATTTACAAAGCAAAATACATCGAAAACTATAGAAAATATTAAAATCACTTGTGTGTAAGCCCGACAATAAATTTCGAAACATCATTAAAGAAGCAATAAAATAATATCATATATGAAAAGAAATATTAATTAAACAAAATAAATAAACATAAAATCGTTTAAATGGAATTAAAAATAGATTTTTTAAAATAAAACAATTCAAATAACGGTATAAAAATAATAATAGAAAAATTATTCCTAATAGGTACGTCTAAAATTTCTGCTATTAAAAATATTAATGATTCCCGTATAACCATAACCAAACCATATCCAAACCATAGCTCAAATATTACCATAGAGAGCTTGAAATAAATTCTTATACAAATTGGAAATAAATCTAGTATTTCCATTGCACCGTTAGACATCCTTAGAAGACCTGAAACCGCATACATTTGTTATTAACATACATAAAATGGTAACGAAGCAAGATAACAAAAGCGTATCTTCAAAGGTAAAAACTAGCAGATACAAGACGCTCCCACACGTATTTGAATGCCATGTCCAATGACATCGTGTGTCGATAGACATAAAATTTTTACTCTAACAGATATAAATTTTTTTATAAAAGTTACAAAAACAATATTATTGGAAACGGATTGCAATTATGTGTTTTTTTATGTACAGATTTTCAATATACTATTTATCACATAAAAAAAAATATTCTCTTTTATAATCCATTAAAAGTTTTACGAATTAACGTATAATAAATTATTTTTTATTTAAAAATTTATAAAAACTCTTTTACGTGGACAACGTAAACCGCATACGATACTCGTTTTTTAAATAATCAGTGTGTTTATATGAATTGTAATAAATTTACGTGTCGATGACTTTGGATATGACAGCATCTCGTATCTTCACAATCACAGTACGTCGGAGATCGATGTATGTATAAATCCATTTACATACTCTCAAGTCCCTTAAACCACCGATTTAAAGCACTCGGATCTATTTTAATTAAATTTGAAATAACGATATGTCTTTCACGAAATACATAAGTTCACTTTAAATATATAAATTTTACAATACAACATTGCATTTTAGGTTCACTATAACATAGTATTTTATAAGTATTTATTTTTTAATAATCTCTACACTAATCACCTTGTTTGGATGAAACACGAAAGGGAATGTTTCATACTTTAAATAGCAACAAGACACATATATATTTCTATAATAATTATACATAATACTAGCTTAAGGTAAATGCCAGTTATCTTATAATAAGCCCTTATTTCTATAGGAAATGTTATGGCAATCACACTATCACTCAAGCTGACTTTCCTGTACAAAGGGCAACTAATGTAATATGATTTAAAATATAATAAAATATAAGTCTTATTTCCTAAACCACAAGTGCTAGAACTCTCCGTAGATGTTCACATATGTGAACATACAGGCGTAAATGCTAAACTAGTTTATGTAATTATATGTATTTAATATTAAATAATTTAAAGGAAATACTTTCATGATTTATAAGGCTCGTAACACTATTACGTTTTCAGTACATACCAAAATATAGAGGCTATTTACTGATTACATATATTTTTAAATGAATCTATACATGATGTACAAATTATATAAAGATAAATATTATATATAAAATAAAAGCAATCTATGTACTTTTGTAGTTCAGTTCATTGGCGACAGGAACCGCTACATCTCGCCACACCCTGTATCGATTGTATCTCGACTAAAGGATACATCATTCATACATCTTATCACAGTCATAAACTGGAATCTTGAACATGGGAATAATTAAAAATTTATAGAATTAACATAATTCAAACATCCATATTCATATTATTAGATTTTTGTTATATTATATTATTTTAATTCAACACATATGGACATCGTAAGATGTAGCATGCTTGCTACTTTCTCACGCATACTATGTCTGTCCAGCGTTAATTGCGTCATAACTCGTAAAGCGACAGCCCTATCCGATCATAATGGCGTCTCTCACACGTCACATATAAACACTATTTAAAACAAACATTCAAATAACAAACCAGATAAATCGAGACGATTGACAATCGCGTACGAGCCTTAACGACGTTAACTTGTATAGTACAATTGCAAACACTAATTTAAGTCGGTGCCTTATAAAGAGTGAAGTGTTAAGAATCCCAGCTTGATCGGCGTTTGTATCAACTCGAATTAAAAGTTGACGGACGCTATAACCAAATAGGGTTGGCACTTGATACTTTGCTTACAACCTATTCTACTCCCCTCACCCCCTTAATTGGGTGACAATATAAAAATTTTGTGTTTCTAAAATTAATTTTCTTTGTTTTCGACTTATTTATTTCTCATAAAACCTCCATATTGACATCGCAGTTGAGAAAATAAAAATACTTTTTCTATAGTTTTTAACAATATATCTTATGAAAACATATATACAATATCTATATAATGTATCTGTAGTATTTAAATGTATAAAACTCATAATGAATAGAAGATATTCACTTTTTAAGTGTCTAATAACATGACTCATTTACTGTTACTATGTCCAAGGATGCAGAATCAAGTTTTAAATGAAAACAGACAAACAGATACTTTGCAATCAAGTACTCTCGCAGCGAACCGATTGTGAAGATGATGGTTTTTAAATCCGACTTCACATATTAATAATAAATAAATCAGATAACTTAATTTTTTAACTTCACTAGTTAACAGATTTTTCATTTTAAATCTCTGACAATATCCAAAACTTTTGTATTATTTTTAAGCATCGAAAAAAAATTTCCTAATAACGAAGAATCGAAAACAAGTAAAGCAGAATTAATTCTAGTTATCAATACAAAATTTTATATAAATTTTTAATTATTATCTATAATAAAATACCGCAAGTTAAATTCCAAACAGGAATATTAAACAAACGTCCATATATAGGAATGTAAATCTAGTAACAAACTGGATCTAAAGTTAAGATTATAATGACAGCAGATAACTTAATATCCTGTACGTATAATGGAAGTGCTTAAATAAACGACGCTGAAGCATTCAGTTTAATAAAACTCATTAATTAAATGTGTAATTATTGAAAACACTCATTTAGATTTAAAAAAATTGATTTTTTTATAAACAATGCATAAAATTTACTTATACTACTTGTGGTATTTCGTATGTTGAATGTAACTTTATTTCCAGAAACCACATTTAATTTAATTGAATACTTATCTTTAGCTTTTCCAAACATTGTCTTAAGGTTATGCTAAAACAAGTATTCTATTTAATCTATCCATATAAATTATATTATATGAACGAACAATATGTATAATTTCGTATAAAAAACAATGAATAATTAGGCAATAATAACCTGATTGCATTAATCCGCCCGTCTCCCCTACTCGATAACAGAACAATCGTTTTGTCACATGCGAACAAATTTGCGTTAAGTGTCGCACCTACTGAGAACTACGTCTCAACTGCATTGATACTTTAAAATTATATTTTATTTATAAACAAATTGATGCTATCAACATTTCAATTTGCTTGAACATGTTTTATATTTTAACATGATTTATAAGTTCAAATGTCCAGCACAACATGCATCTTGCGCCAATATTCTTAGCAAAGGAAGCGCCGCGCCGCCATGATGGATCGCCTCACTACACTTTCAATAACATGAATTTCCGCATACAGCCCTATCATTCGAAAATGACAGCTCTGTATATTGAAATTATATAAGATAAAGAGATTCCTGTTGTATGTTTTACTGTGATAAAAACACATGTATAATATATTATTAGAATGACCAGACATTTCTAAACAGGTTAGTAAATTATATCAGCATTATAAAAAATATCTGTAAATTTTTAAGCAATTTAAGTATTTCTAAAGTTTTGTGTGTGTTGTGTTGTCAAGATTCTAAAGTTCTCATTCTGAATAAATGCACTTTTATCACAAAGTTGTTCCTATATGTCAAGTAACAGACTATTTCTTACTTTCCGGGCATAGAATTCAAGATGCACTGATATTATCTAAAGGTTTTAAAGACTGTTCAGATCTTTTTTTATTCATTAGCTCTCAAGGCATCTGAATAGAAAAAAAAATTAAAAAATATATATTTTTGTTCTATTTATTTCGCGTTATTAAACACCCTTGTGCTTGAACTACAAAACCTGTTATAAGTAAAATTTTAGTTTTTTTTTTTTAAATCTCAATTAAGTTCAACAAAAATACAGGACTCGAAACGGTAGCTGTTATATTATTCCTGAATTAATGTATGTTCTGGTAATTAAAATACTTAGCAGATATAAAATGTAAGCTATATTATAATATTAATGAAGGGTATAAAAAAAATAAATCTAGTATCAAATACATTCCAAGTGCACACTATATGCGGAAACAATGAGGGATCAGGCCTCAATTGGCCGGTTGTAAGTTGTTCCCATTGTCCCGACCCTAGTTCCTCTGGGACCCCGTGACCTTACTGATGCCCTAATTTTATGTCTTTTCATACAAATTGACAGATAATTTTGTTATAACACATAATATCCTTGATTAGTGATAATAATGAAAATATTTTTTTTTTGATTTTTGTTGACTTTTCATGACGTATGACCGGTGACGTGATTGACGCTATGGAAGGTTTTATTTCTCTAAGACCTTCATTAAAACAAACTGTGATAAACGCCAAAAAAACATATATAGAATCGCTAAATAATAATTTTGCAATATTGAATGCATCCAAAAAATATAAAAAAAAAAAAACTTCTTAGAATTTTTTCACTAACACAATAAAAATCCTTGAGATATCATCAAATCCGATCTGATAAACATTGTTATAGTCGTGAAATCTTCAAAAAAAAAAAACTCAAAAACAAAACATACAGAACATTTAATACAAAAAAATATTCTTATCTCTGCTTACAAATGGACGGGTCGCAATCACGAGATCTCAGGCAATTATACCATTCCTGACCGGAGGCAATCAAAATAATTGTCTCAATTTAACACTTTCTTACCCAAACAAGATAAGCAACCAGCTAATAGTTAGTTTTAATTATTATCGGAGACATAATATCAAGTGTTCCTAGTTAATGATATTCAAGAGAAATTAGTTTTATGGCTGCTAGGAAACAGACAAGATGTAATTTATATTTTTTTAAGATACTACATTATTCTTAACACCTGCCACTAATGATATTCATAAATCTTGACATACATATATACATAAACATATAATATATGTATATATGAATAAACGGTCCAAATATTTTGCGATTCATTATCAATGTATGTCTGTGCGTGTGACCTTTTAGCAGCAACCGAAATGCAAATTCACCGCATCGCTTATGCAATCTCGTTTTATTTGTGCAATAAAACAATTAACAAGCATTTACCGCGGCTCCGCTACCGTATGAGTATTGTAATAAAAATATATGACGCGATTATAACGTACATAAAATAAAATACTATAATATTCATTCATTTATTTTGATTTAAAATAATCGTATGCATCGTCAATTGGGAGTATTTTTAAAGTGTAAAGGAGGCTTTAATTTCATGAAATGATAATTTTGATCGGATGTATAATTCTATTCTACAATCAAAGTCAGACCCACAAAATACTATGCAAATTAATACATTTTTCAATACGTAAAAATACGAACAGACAAACATAATATGTATATATAAAATATATTTATCTTCTCGGCTGGTGTCGTGTGTTGATTGGATTCGTGAGAGATATTGTTCTTTTAAAAGACCGCTTGATTGAAAGCCTTAAGTAACTTCGTATTGTCTTAAGTCATGCGATGGGAAAGTTTTATCCTTATTTTGTCTTGTTTAAGCCATAATTCTATATATGTCGGGGAGTTTTTGTTTTTGGATAGGTTATTCTTAAAGTTATAAGTAAGTAAGTTTTTTCTGCATAACTTACCTATTAACAATGCATCATAAGAAAACCGCAAAAAATTATGTTAAAAGAAAAAAAATACGAAAATAATATAAGATAATTGAGTATATAAACTATTTTATAAAGAAAAAACATTAAGATACCTAATATAACATTAACAAATACCAACATAAGAGTAAAACGAATTGAAGGAAGTGTCGTAATAGCACTATTCTAGATTCTAGGTCTTCCCCAATTAAAATGCGTATTGCCAAACAGTGTAATGACCCGCATACCGACAACCTGATCTATGTGAAGACAGAGTGGTTGTTAGCAAGATGTTAAGTGGTGCAAGTTAGATACTGAAGCGTTTTAACTAATTTAAAATTAATACAGAAGGCTTTAACTATAAAATACTTATTTTATACTAAAAATATTATTAGAATTTTTCAATTAAAGATAAAATATTATTTATGTTTTTATGTTTAAATTCATTAAACTTAAGCGGTTCTAAAAGTTTTAACAATTTTGAACTTCTTTTAAATGAATAAAACTAACGAAAGTCTTAGATCTCATTATTTGAACGTGTTTGTCAAAGTTAGTTACTAATAATTTTGAAGTAAACATTTCATTGGGAATAAACATTCTATTAATTCGCAATTGTCTCAAAACTTAAGACGTAAGCCATATTATGCATTTATTTTTAAGACAGAAAAAGGCCAAAGTACATTTTCGCTATGCTTGTAACTAAGTATTAGTCATAAAGAAATAAAACATTTAGAATTAGTTTTTTTTATAGTATTTTAAAGATATACGTTTGTTTCTTATATATGTATATACACTTATAAACCTTTTCATCTTGATAACGAATAAGAAAAGACGTATTTTTAATTAATAATAATTAAAAAATAGGAAAAATACATCCCTTTTAACTACATACTTTTATTTGTAATGACTGATAACTTTTTATTTCAATCTATCGTATTGCATTTTAAACAAGTCTTATTCCGACATTTTGGATTAGGTGTACAATATTAATGTACCCTTCTCTAATTAATTATTTTGGTTATAACGTTTTTTTCTCATCTCAAATGGATTAAATGCAAACAAAGATTTCGTCGTATTTTTTTATTTTCAAAAAATAATATTATTTAAAAATTCTAAAAGGTCCTGTGGATTTGTTTTGTATGATTCAAAATCGTATCTCAATATTAAAGTTCATCGAACTATATATAAGAGTGACAGAAAATATCCTTACATTATCCAAAACAAAGGATTTTTTCTAGACGTCTTCCATCTGTATCCCAACATGCGTATCAAGCCGGGAATTGATCCCGGGAATTTATAACTACGTCGTATAGTTAAAACCACTAGTCATAGTCTGATTTATTTCTATAAAGTTTATAGGTATATATTCGTTAAGAAATTTAGCAGAAAGTATCGTATGTATTGTAATTATATATATATGTTTGAATAACATAGGCTACTTGTACCTGTATTTCTATTATTAAGGACCTCGACATAACCTTAAATAATCTAGCCTTCAAAGCCTGATAACATCTGGTGCTATACAACTGGAATAATATCATTTGTTATAGTGATATGATTATTTATTCAAATAAAGCAATTATCTCCAACAGAAGGCACGGTATGTTGCATTACAATAAATCTCATTCGTTCACTTTCCTAAATTGATATTGTAATCCGCTCCGTCTCGTTCTTGTTTCACAAAACGTATAACGAATGAAGACGTTGTGATGCTGCTTCGTTAAATTGCTATCTGGTTAAAAATGTATAGAGTTGCCTTATGTATTAAAACTTTATAAGTATTATTAATTAACATTATTCATTATTAATTTTCATTGATTATACATATTTTTAATAATATATATAGATAAAGTTGTTTTATAGAACATTTCTTTGATACAACCGTTTTTATTTTGGTTATTCAGTTAAAATATGTTATGGTCGTCTCCATAGATTTCTATTTCCCACTTATCGTATTCAATACAAAATGGAAAATAACCATACAGGAGCTGACTTATGTTCTGTTCTCTATATGTTCAACTTAACAATAAATATTTCCCTCCAATTAAACAACGCCCATATGATGTCTCAATGGCGGCAGCTTTGTACTGAAACCAAGGTCGCGATTGATAAAGATATCGTTCTTTGTGTGTAGTTTATTTTAGACTACTTACCAGCGTATGTATTAAGTTAACTGCTCTGTTTTAGAGATTTATTGGTTATAGCATATGAATCATTTCAGAGCAACAGTTACTTTATTATTAAGTTTCGTATACATCTGTATATATCACATTTATAATAATAGGGTTTTAGTTATAACACCTATTTGATTGTGATTATTCCATATTAATTTAAAATAACTCAATTCTCTGCCTTTAATTTTCGTTGTGTGATCCAAATATATACTAGATTGGATTGTAGGCCTTTGTCAATACATATAAAATTTTGGGTTATATTAATGTTCTTAAAGATATAACTTTGAAGTTGATTTAAGACGGAAATATTAATGTAATTATTCCATCAATCCGCAATTATGTTATAGATTTTTCATTGCATTTTTAATTCCCAATCGAAATAACATTTCATATTTTAACCTCACGATTTATAACATTTTCTTGAATATATTAAAAAAATTATGTTTATAGTTTCATTTATTATATATAGGTTAATTTTAAAACGTTTTCATAAATACATTGACAAGTACAATATATGATGTATATATTTTATAACACTTGAGTAACCGATACGCATTTCATATGGAGATTAAATTGTTTCGCGAATCGATTAACTCAATATTAATCGATTCAGTTTCATTTCTCTGTACATTTTAAATACTTTGTAATAAATTATTACTAGTTTAGTGTTATTTTCTTGTTTTAATATATAATACTTGAAGTATATTTTATATAGATTTAAAAATATATATGTACATTTATGAAAAACTCGCTTGTTGTTTTTTTCTCTTTATTTTCTGGTGCTATTTAAGTTTTGTATAAAAAAAATGCATAGGTCTTTTTAATTTAACAACCTCTTCTATTTTACAGTATCTTCTATACTCATACAGATATATTTTGACATTAATATAAACGAAATTATTGTAACTTTAGTCTAATCAATTATTATTTGTAATATATAAGATCATTTAGGACAAGTCAAACCTGCCACGATCCTCTATTAAATAAAACAAATAGCCATCTCTCAACTTATTGACAAATTGATTATATCGTGATGTAGAGATGTGTTGTGCTTCATCAAACCTTTGACCAACACAACCTTAGTGGTGATTGATGATTAATATTAAGTCTGTTTAATATAACACAAACGGGGACTTTCAATGAAAATCATTGGAATTATTACTAAATTTACGTAAAGAACTTTCGTAATTATGTGGTTTCGCGTGGCCAATGCTTGGCCAACATACACCAACGTCCAATGAACAAATTATAAAACGTTAATAGAATCGAACCTTTGACTTTAAGCCACAATACATCATTGTCAAGCGAGGCTTCAAGAAACTTAAAGAGCTACTTACACAGAAATTCAAACTTTCTCTCATTATTTACATTCTTTTGCAAATTATCGTCAACGTACGATCTGTTTAATATGATAATTTAATAAATCCGGGTCACCCTCTCACTTCAGACGTCGAATTCAACACAGAGATCGTTTTCCAAATTATAATCAACATAATAATGGGCATGAGAACACTTCGTAAATATTTTTACTTTAATTTTAAATCAAAGCGATCTTATTACAAAATTATTGGGTTTAATTTTTTAAATACATATATGTATGTTTTATGGCAAATTAAGACTTTTTAATAATTTTATTATTAAATTAAACGTGTTGTAGTGTACGTTGCTAATTATTTTTCTATTAGAAGGATCGTGCGTGTTCCCACAAAGTGAGACATCACACTTGAAACGACTGACCCCTTTTTAAGATGACCGCTCGCTATTAATATATGATTTTTTGTTAATGGGCACGTAAAAGTATCTACAATAAACATATGTTCATTAAAACCACATACAACACGAAATATAATTCAATAAATGAATGAAAATATATAATATTATTTGTCTATACAATATTTTTGTATGGTTATCGTTTTCTGAGGAATATTTCTTTCTGTGCAAATCTAGCAATCCTATAATAATTAAATAGAAATTTTCGTTATTATTAAAATAATATATATAATGTTAGCTACTTCCTTTGTTTTTGTCAGGATAATTTAAATGTAATTTGACTATGTATTTAATATTAATAATACACCTTATATTATTTAATATAAGATACATTTAAACTAATACCATTAAGATAATTTCCTTAACATTATGTTTAAGAGAGATACATGATGTGGGGATTCATTTCATCTGTCATTAAAGATAAGATCTTAATATTTGAAAAAGAAACTTCTAATACCTTAAAACACAAGGCAAAATTTGTCTCTATATTATAATGCTTATATATTTCCTCAATAATGGTTTGCAAAGTATATATGTATTAAAGTTTTTTAAAACTAAAAACACGATTATTCATTACTTTTAATGATTTTATGTACCTGAAAATTGAAGTAAAAAAGTATGCTAAATGTAAAAAAAAACACATCAATATCACATAAACTTTCACAAAACGTTGCCATAATAAAAAAATAATAACCGCCATTGTTCGTATTTATTGTTTCCGAAGAATACGATTCCATTGAAAATTTACTTCACTCAAAACCATCAAATAATTAATTGCTTTTGCAATTCATTTTATCTTGAAAGTCATTCTCGCAATTACGTTTTATTCAATACTATAGACAATAATTTTTTTTTTTAATTATTTTCTTATATTATACGAGATGATAGAACGGTTTGCAAGATATTTTTTTAAACAATATATCTATTAACGCATTGAATACTGAGTTATATATGGAATATCCAGACTTTATTTTAGGAAATAATTGTTAAATAATCTGTATTCTAAGTAGATATAACGTATAATGGTAGTCATGAATTTACATAACATATAGCAGTTATAACAAAAAGTGACTAAAACTACAACTAAAAGTGAGAATCGATGATACAAGGTACGCCTGAATGGCATTATGATTCGCACTCGGAGGACTTGCCTCGGGGTCTACGTTCATATTAATTTGATCACATTTGTGGACCAGACAATGCTTTGCCGCTGTACGCAAAGGACAGAAAACATGGCATCTATAGAGTCGATAATCAATTGAACATTACTTTTAACTATCGGTTTAATAAAAAACTAGTACACTTTTTTGTTCACACTGATCTGGTGATGAAAATTCTTCAATCTATGAACTAGGAACTGATTATAAACTATGTTTGTACTTTTGGACGGATATGAAAGTGAACGCAAGATATTGAAACAATTTTTTACCACACACAATAATGTAAAATGAATATTTTGCTACTTATCGTAAAAAATATTTCACATAAAACAATTAAATTGATCTCAGTGGTATAACAAGAACTTAATAACGTAGCTGATATATTTAAGGGGTTAATTTAATTGTAAAAATTAAAAATTTTGTAGCAACACTATATAATAGAGGTATGTGTGTATCCAAACATTGGGCACGACTCCTTCAGTTAAGTCGCCTGAGGGTACAGCGCGCTACTTTTTCCTGAGCACCAGTAAACATTTGTATTCCAACCACGAAGCCTGACCGAGCAGATTTGGCTGCAGGGAGTATGATAGCCCAATCAAAATTACATCATACGATATAACGCGGTATTGTGTTTTTTATAATAACAGAATACTGTCCAAGTAAATTCTAAAGAATTATAGATAATTGTTGCTTATAAACTTACATATACATAATGAGATGAAAAATTATTTACGATATGTTATAGGATTTAAATAATAAATATATAAACATGTATTTTTTTAAACCAAAAGAATAATCCGTTTTTATTAAACGCTTTCTACTGAAATTAAATAAAAAAAAATTAAATTATAATCATTAACTTTTCTTATTGTTATATTAATTATATTTTCTCTTAAACTATCGATATAATCTTTTCACAATTCAACCATATTCAAAACGACAACCATTATAACAAAATAGTATTTTACGGATACTAATTTAAGTTTTATTAAATTCTCTCTTTACAACCCACATCAGATGATCTCATATATATTATTTTATATATTAATTATAAGATATATATTGTAAGTATTGCAGCAAACTGTACTGTTAAAATTTTAATATTTTTTATATAGGATGTCTATTATAGTTCACTTATGAAATACTTCAGTCTCTTAAGAATAAGGAATATTTTTTTTTTATTGTAAATAAAAAAATAACATTGACTATTACGCGTAACAGTGAAGCCAATTTTCTTCATGGCTACATAATATATTTAAAATTAAAATTAACATCTAAATCTTCCAGACTTATTAAAAAAACAAACTATTTGAAGGTACGTATAATATTTTTTATTGTATGTTTTTTTTTAACTATACCACGTAAAGTTTCAAACGTTATAATTAAAGTAATAGTGAATTAATAACGAAACATAAATAAAATAATGAAAATATTTTTAAAATTAACAATCTAGATTAAAAGAATAATGATGGTAATTTATATATATCAAGAAGAAAATTTTT
Organism: Danaus plexippus; assembly: GCF_018135715.1. Lineage (NCBI taxonomy): Eukaryota > Metazoa > Arthropoda > Insecta > Lepidoptera > Nymphalidae > Danaus > Danaus plexippus. The sequence continues at coordinate 3,716,266 of NC_083554.1, forward strand.
AAAACGAAACTCAACTCATCCTTGCCCTGAAGGTTGATATCGAGATTGCATTATAAGAACTTTCGTAATAACTACCAAATTATACATTTTCATGTCAAATAAAGCCTTACAACCTGAGTCACTATAGACACTTAATATACGGTTCAATTATTAATCAAATACTGTAATTCTAGTAAAAAAAATTATATCTAGTCTCAGAATAACTAGCGGGAGATAATGAAATATCTAATTATGTTCGTAATCGTTGGTTAAGAAAGCTTGTTTCTCGGAGTCGGATCATATGAGAAAACAGGTAATAAATGTGTTAATTTTGTTACCAAGCATCCTATGGTTATAACATTTAATATTTTTTCTGTTGACTGTACAAAGTTACGTAATAAAACGAAACTTATAAAACGGAATAATGTTAAGATAAATCAGCAGTTCGGTACAACGGGGACGTTAATACAATAAAATTAGCGATGTAAAAGCATGATTTAACTGAAGTTTTGTTTTAGCTACCGACTCGTTTCACAGTGAGTTAGCTGAGAATTTATACGACTAAAGCGGTCTGAAATGGCTTCATAGCCCGCAGCCAGTTGTTACATATACCACGGTAGCTTTTGAACGTCGGCACACTAAAGACAGTATAATAATAACAAATAGCTGAATATAATATAAATTACAGTGATAATTTAAACTAATTTTATTAAAACTGATGCAGTAAAATTATTAATGAAAAAACAAAATTTCAATGTACATAATTTTTAATTGTTTCATAAAACAAATTTTATATATTACACATTTGGTGTAAATAAACAGCATATCCTTTAAATCTATAGAAAAAATCGGTGTAATACTTAAGTTGCTATGATATTGAGACAAATTCGCACATCCTTTTTTGGCCACACACGTAAGACAATTCAGTCGCACGTGTGCAATACATTCCCGCGATATCTCTACATCTGGTAGCGTTTTGACATACTTTACAGCCAGGGTTGAATTTCTGACTTCCTTTTCTTTAATGACATTTGATTTGTGCCCCGGTTTGTTTACGGCTAGTAATTACAAAAAAGGCTCTACAATTCATCGATATCGATAAAACGATTATTAATGCAGCTACTGGAATTTTAACTGGCCTTATTTAGAGAAATTATTATTCTTATTTATTGTATTTTCAATCAATTTAAGGTGAGACCGCAAGATCCTTCACATCCGATACGAATGAAATATATGGTTAACATAAATGATCAGTTTACTTTTTTTATTACACACACACATATATATATATATATATATACATGGTTGTGTTTAGTCGATTACTGATTCTCGTTGTAGATTTTTACATGTTCGCTCCGAAAACAAAAAAAATGAATTATTTAACGTATAACTCCAGCACATTAAAATAAAATAGATATTAGATATACATATATGAAAACGTAAAACTTTTATTGTTTTTTAATGAATAAGCTGCTTCAGTTCCAACGATGAAATTCTTAAAAATAATTCTTAAATATTCTAGGTTTATTTTAATTGTAATTGCAAAAATATACCTATTTTTTTTTGCGTCAACCCTACAAATGATTTCCTCAATTGTGCCTGACTGACAAAGCATTCATTATGTAACAATCGATTTGCATAGGATAATTATATTTTATTTCGCTATATTAAGTGCACTCCACCATAATAAAGATGGCGACAACATGTTATTATTCATCAAAGCGGCAGGTAAATATATCTGATCAAGAACTCAACATCCATAAATGGGTACGTAAAGTTGGAAGAAAAGATTACAAAAGATAGAAAAAGACAGAAAAAAAGCTGGATAAAGAAGCGTGTTTGGAAATAATCTTTTAAAATATAATTATTTTAATCTCACATGGATTCACCTCATAAAGCCTTGTTTAAATGCTTTTATATGTTTTCTAGAAATCTTGTTTTTATCCGCTATCCGCTATCCGCTATCCGCTGTTTGTGTGGTCTATATCCTATCAAGGAAATTGCAATAACAGCTTAAAGGCAATATTATGATCGACACAATGAATCAGGACAAACTAAACTAGTAGCAATTACTTTGCAGCAATCGTATTATTAAATTATCGTAGCATTGTAATAATAGATCGGAAATTATATTTAATGTTTCTCAACAAAATCATAAAGTTAGCAAACACTGTTTATAAAAAATAAAAATCTGTTACTATTTTTTTAATCTCAAAAATCTACTCGACCAATCACATAATTTCTTAATTCATTTGAATATTCAATGAATCTCATTATATTATATTTAAATAAATTAAAAACATTGGAACTAATTAAAACTTATTTACACTACGTTTTATATAATACCAGATATGTCTGGCTTTGTTCAAACATTTATTATTTAATAATATTAATACTCTTAATTGTACTACCTTAAAATAAAACAAAGGCACAATATAAAATCACTGTGTAGAAAGGGCAGTCTTAAATCTAAACGAGGCATTTACTAACATATAATTCTCTCTCAAAATAATTACGTTCCAGGATGAAAAATTAACAACGCATTATGAAATGTCATCGACTACCAATATATTAGTTCTTGTTATAAGACGACCAAATTGAAGTAATCGCGTTTAACACGACGGATTTGTTGCGAGGCACCACTTTATCCATTGATCGTATATATCCCCCTATACGTCACTGGTTAGCTCATGCGAACAAATTTTATACATCGTTGATTGCATAGATTTTGCACACAAAAGCTTTCTTTTCAGTTTACTAGGTGTATCCTGTCAAAATCGTATGAATTTATTGGCATACATTTTTTTCAAGTTATAAGTGAAGAAAAGAGTAGGTACATCTTTCAATGTCAAAGAAAAGCCGGGGCAAAATTTTTCATCATGTGAAAAAGAAATTTTAATTTACCTTATTAATAAAAACAAGGAAATAATCGAAAATAAAAACAAAACAGATTGCGTTACTTTGGCTACAGAAAATCAGAGGTGGCAATTGACATTTGAATTTTGACAATACAATAGATTAACAGTAAAATAGGTAAAATTAGTCACAATATAAAGTAGTAACTAATTGGGTATTTACTCATAATGAAGATACTGAAAACAAATTTTGAAAAAACTAAACTAAACAGAAAGATAATCAGTTTTAAGTTGGTTTTCAACAATGGAAATGGATTGAGCTAGACCGATAAAAAAGGGTTATGAATTCCAGAGGTGAGAGACTTGACCAGTTAAAAAGTGAGTGTAAAAATATTTGGATGTGGGAGGTATTTTAAGAAGTAATATCTAAACGAACAAGCAAACAGTCTTGAGAGTTTTAAAGAAACTTAAACTGCGCTTTCAAATAAAAAGAAGTAGCTAAACTGAAAAAGAGAGTGTAAAGGAGACAGAGGCCGTGAATTCTCCTGCGAAATGGAGTCACCAATTACCTGAGCTTTTTACCTAAATGGGACACATAAGCATATTTGCGTAAACAAGATCTGAAACTCATACTGAGATTTTGCAGACCCTCGAGTTTATTGAGCTGCCTCTTAATAACATTTAGAAAGCATTGGTCAACGTAAACAAGTCTACAAAAAATGAGAGAATTTACAGGCACACTTTTAGTGGATGTTGGTGAAAATTGCGCATGCTCTGCAAAGAATCGACTGAGACAAAAGTTTTGTTTTTATGTCATCAACATGCAGACCCCAGCATGGGTTTGTCAATAATAATGCCTAGGTTTCGATTTTCCTTATTATATAGAACCTCAATACTATTACCTTCTAAAGGTATTAGAGCGATAGATCTAACATAACAGTTGAAAATTACCAATGAAATACGCTGGGTTTAAAATGGAAGTTCTTAATTATAGAAATTTTGTGAAAAATACATTTCACCAGACTACCAGTATAATAATGTCTTACACAATCAATAAATAACAAAGACTTAAACATACATACGTTGTTAAAACAAAAATTTAATAAATTTTTAATGAATTCAAAGTATATATATATATAGTTAGAATTAGAATAGAATAAATAATAAAAATAAATAAATAAATAAATTAGAATAAACTTTTTATCCTGAAAAAACAAATTCAAGGTCGAAAAAAAATATAATAACTCAAGGATATACAACATTAACACTAACTTATTGGAAATTAAAGAGGCTGTTCTCCTTAATTATCCCTTATTTGTAAATTTATTCTATAAATAAATACAAAATGTTTGTTTTAAATTAAAATTACTATTATGTATGCAACATTTAATATTAATTTCTTTATAATAAATCAATAAATCAGTAACTACTACTTGTATTTCAATATACAGGATATTAACTGTTAGACTATTTATTAAACCAGTTATCATTTACATTAATGCCCACATACAGTTATTATACACCGGTTTTCGTTTAGGTAAGTTTAGTTAAGTTAATAAAGAGTTCATAGAATGATAGTCTCTGAAATGTTTACCAGTGTGGTGCACTCTCTATGATTTTGTCTGACGATAGATATTGTATTCGAATCAGGAGCAGAACCATTAGTATATATATATCATGATACATTAAGGGAAAATTTTCATGTACCTCGATCAGCATAGATGACAGCGTGAAGGTTCAAGGAAGGTTGTACAGAAATTATATTTTTATTCAGATATTAAGAAATATTACAGATTGTATACCTCTGGATGATAGGTTACTCGCGAAAACAACAATTTGAGTCATATTTACCTGTAATTACTATTTCAATTTATTAATCCAGAAACTTGAAATTCCTCTTCTATGTTAATGTTTCTCAAAACACTAAACAAACATCAAGCCAGAGTGTATTCCATGTAACTAAATGAAAATTAAAATATAATCATGAAATAAATTAATGAAATTCTTAAATATAAAAAGGTAATGTGATACCAAAATAAATAATGCATGGGTCTATTTCAACAAGTTTCCAAGAAATATTATAAGATTAAACATAACACATAAAATTGCTTCAATAGATATTGAATACCTCGGGCGCACGCAACCGGCCATTATGATGACATAAGGCTTATAACACAAAGGACCATTACATTTATATAACCATTCTAAAAGAATATATACTTAATATATAAATCATTTGAAAACAATATGTTTATAATTGATGCTATCAAATCTGGAATGGAAATTTCCTTCAAATAAATATGTTTGAAACGCTCTGAGACTGAACTGTGAAAAAGCCCAGTGAGTCAAAACCATTATTCGATTAAAGATTATATCCATTTTAACCGAGTTACGTGTAATGTAATGGCTATTTTGATTTAATTGATTCAATTAAGGCTTTTCACGGGGCTGCCACGTCTAACGTGCACTGAATGTGTCATAAGATTTCTTTGAACTTTACTAAAAGCACAATGTCAATTGGGAAACTATTTTAATGTACAAATTAATTGTAACAAATTATGACACGTAGTATTATAGCCATAAAAAAAATATGTTATAAAAGTCACTTATATTAAAAAAATAATTAGAGCCCCAATTTAAATGCTTACGTAAAAAATATAAAAAAGGGGCATACATTACCTATTCTTTATGTTAAGCGTTCCACCTGTATTTAATATAATAAACTATCCTTTCGTCCAAAATAATAAAAATATGTTCAACCATTTTAGAGCTTAAGACTAGAATATCTAAATATGTAATAAAAAATTACGAATCTTATATTATATGTGTTATTATTGTACAAATTTATTCAGTTATAAAATAATTCCTTTAGCGAGTTAAGTAAGATACATAATAAGCGCGATTAGCTAAGACTGCCCGAGGATAGGATGTGCCAATCCTTCTCATGACCGGGTTACATGACGCCAGACATACTAACAGATCTTTTAAGACTAGAAAGGTTTGTTAGGAATACATTCATTAATTACCATACAAACACGTTCAGTTTATTTTATATTTTTCTGTATATTGATGACGAATATGAAAAATATCATCTCAATAGTTTGAGTGTTAAAGCGAACATTATTATTAATTATTTTAGGACAGTACTAATTAAAAACAAATGAAAATATTTTGCAAATCATGATAAAGTATACATTTATGTATACGTCCACTGAATATAATCCGTAGTGTAAACGCGCGACGTGTAAGACGAACGAATCCGCGTAATAAAGTATTACTCGGAGTCAACGCACCCATATGTACGTAGCATGATATTAACAACAGCTACTGTTTTCAAGAAAACCGGCTAAGCGACAACTTCTCGATATAAGTAACAGATGCTGTGTCCTAGGATAGATTGAATGTAGAATTACACTGCAATTGAAATCATCACATTCAATGTTATCATGCATCTGAAAATATTCTTATTCCAATAAAATATATATAAACATGAACAAGGAAATTCAATGGTGCATTTGACAGACGATGCGTGATTTAAAAATATTTGAGGCAAGAGTAATAATTGGTCTATTAATAATGAAATATAGTAACTAATTAGAAAAAAGATATTGTTTTAGAACTTCAAAAATAATAATTGATTTACTATAAAAAATGTATAAAGAAATGAGTGACGATAAATCGCTAACCATCTCCGATTCCTGTTCAACCAGTTGCTATATTTTAAGTAATGTTTAACTTAAATCTGAGGGCATTTCGCATAAATATATATACTATACAATTTATGTATGTCCTAAGACAATACAACGCGGAACTCTTCGGTGTACGCTTGTATATTTTTCTATTTCCATTACATAATAAAGCCTGGCCTGTGAGTGTGATGTAACAGCAGGTTGTGTGTATATTTGTCAGGCCACGACGCACAATAACCGCTACTTGCCAGCATTTCTTGCCGCTATCTAATCACATGGAGTTGTATCAACAAAAATAATCAATTATTCTTTCATTAATGCTATATAATTGATTTAATTAATATATTAAATATGTCAGTATACCTAATATTATATATGTAATCAGTCATTATTTATATTTAAAATGACGTATTCTCAAACTGTGATTCGTATTAAAATGGTATTTTATAAGAGAAAAATTAATACCTTCAAATCGTAATCTCAAATGAAAATTTAACAGCTTGTATAAGCTTTCGTCAAAAGATTAAAATGTTAAATTTGAATTAAATTAACATTATGTATATAATAAATTTTAATCAACATTTAGTCGAGCGGTGCTAACAGCTCTTTGTAAATAATAGTTTGCAATTAGATCGTCGATGGACAAGTGTCGTAGGACCCGTTCCGTCCCGATGCAGCGGTTAAGAAATGTTACAACCATCTATACAATAATTATTGACTAGTTTTCTACTATTTATACTTTCTTTAATCTACAGGTTATTGGCCGCTAACAAACTAGTAAACATCTCCTAGGTTTGCCTGTTCACATAATATTTTATATCGTATATTTTATGTGCAAAACTAAAACGCTTTGCTCATCAATAAAATTCTTATACGTAATATTTAAAACTTAACTCCAAATATTATTATTATTAAAAAATAAAATATGAATATATTTTTAAATTGGTATATTTAATTTTAAGAAATAATATTGAATTTGTCAAAGACCACACGAATGTAGGCAATTTTCATAATGTTCTGGAGTAATATCGGTTGGGATGGACGGACAGATGTTGTGTTTATGAAATTACATGTTTGTATTATATGCTGTACGCGACTGAATTACGCATACATTTCACCAAAAGATTAATAGGGATCTTCGTGTATATTAAAAAGAAAATTTTGTTTTATACTTGAAACTATTATTATAAATTACACATAAATAGCACCTCGAAAGCTTCTTTAAAGTCCACTATGAAACTTTATCGAACCTAAATATAAGTGTAAATTTTCGTAAAGATGAAATACATTCCTCGTATTGAAGATACCATATATATATATATATATATATATAGATATTTCAAAAATCAAAAAATCCACGTCTATAGCAATCCATCGTTGCTTTAATGATCAGCTATCAGTGCTGACTGTTCTGAAAATTGAAGGTTTGAGTAAATCCGTTCAATTCTGATAGCACTTCGAACAATCGATGTACACGGAGTTATTTTAAATTATACTTAGATTTTCTGACGTTTTTGTAATACTTTTAACAACATTTAAATATATATGTAAAATAAATAATGAAAGGGCGCCATAAGATCAATCACAAATGAAACCCTCCCCAAACGATGTTCCTAAGCCCTTTGTATATCATTCGATATCAATGGAGTACTAAAGAATCGTTTATAACCTTAAAAAGACGGTCTCATACAGATGCAAATGTCAGCTATTGCTCACTAAATCGATCCCATTCGGTCATTCCGCTCCTTCGTTCATCAATCACCGGCAAAGATTGAACGACCGGGAAGCCACTAGAATATTCTATTTAAGATGTGTTACCTTTTACGGGCTATTAAGATGAATTATACGTGCAAGTAAGAATAAATATGATTTCTGTATAACAATTAACAAAAATTCCATCATTATTAAATCATACTACCTCTTGTAGTATATAATGAAAAAAATATATATACTAATTTGACATGTGCAAGCAAAAATAATTTATAAATTACACATTACAGAAGACGGCTAACCATACCTTAATACACGTCTCACAGCTATAAATAAATCTATTATACGTTACGAAAGTAGTATCTGTGTGAAATGCTCGATAACGGTAACTACTTAAGTCACACTAATAATTCTAACTGAACTAAATAATCAAATGGTCAAACAATAAAATCTTCGATAAGCTTAAAAGCCATTTTCCTTAAAAGATATAATGGCTGTAAAATCAAAATTATCTGGCAATGTCGCTGTGTTTATTTAATATATGGTAATTCTATGGAGGATGCACCATAGCGTACGTTCCCACGTGAGTTATATAACGTTAATGTTGATTAAGAATAGATGGGAAGTTGCAGGTGGTAGGTGGTATCACATAAATTAAATATTTTAATAATTCAGCTATAATAAAATATGCTAATTCGCCAAAAGATACATCCGAAATTTATATAATGGCGTAATTATAATTGCAATTGAATTTTGGCTATTTAATGTTGCATTAGCATACAAATAACTTTATGTGAGAAATCAATTAACAATCTATTGATTTTTATGGCCACCGTGACCTATGTAAAATGATACAAGCATTACCATTCAAAAACCATAGACTTTGATGTTAATCCAACGTATGTTTACGATAAATTTTCTTCATGTAATTTTTAAATTGATACAGAGTGTGAGAACCGGATAACACTAACTCCGCCCTCGACTATACTCACTTATTTATGAATATTCTTTTGTCTGAATTATATTATTCTGTAGCAAGGTAAGTGACTTTTATCACATCTATTATAATCTGAGGATCTCATTATTGTAATTTATTGACATACTTATTTAATTTTAGCATCTAATTATATAAACATTAAAAATATATACGTATTATATATATAACTAATGCCGCGTTAACAACGAATTGAAGTATTTGGCATTAATAATTAATTTAAACAAATATGCCATAAATGCTATAAATCTTTATATTCCTTACATAATAATTAAACATTAATAAATATTATTGTACGTAACAATTTTTTATGTAATGCAGAAAATATGCGTTCGAATTTAATATAGTTCTCTCTTAATTACATGTTTAAAGAAATTTTGTTCATACAAAATGTAATAACAAAAATGGTCCTATATTTTAACCCTAATATTTTTCTTTGGACTTAATCTTTGACAATTAATAATGAGATACATATGTATTATAATTTCATATTTAATTAAAATGATTGTCATAATAAAATCTCAATCCGACGCCTAGTTAGAGTGTGAAGAAGTAAGATTAAATATTAAAAATAACCCCGTCAAATATAAAATACATAATATGTTAATATAATTTCATTAGGAAACTGATTGAGAAATTAAATTTAACATACATATAAACTTAGCGGGGTATCTTTCAAAACTTAAACATTCTCCGCAGATGCGGCAAAAATTCTAATTAAATTACAATATTATGACATATTAATTTATATTTTATTGTATAAATTATGAATATTATTAAATTATGAATTTTATTGTATAAATTTCTTAAATCTCTTATAGAGTTATCACTTGTTGAGATTTTTTTATCAATATAACAATTTGATACCAGCTAGCGGTCAATGCTTAACTTCATATAAACTTCGTTGATAATAAAAATATCTAACCGAATAAAAAAATATTTTACATCTATTTTATGAAGACATGCTCAATATTTGCAATCTTTACTATCAATAGATATATTAATTGATTTGTAATTATACGCTCTTACATGCAGTAATTAGAATTGAAATTTGCATTAACGGTGATGACATTTAAATATAAAATTTTTAATTAAAACCATTAAAAATATAACTTTAATAGATTTTTATACAAAAATTTTCGAAAATTATTTTCGATTAAAAAAATTGCACAGTAATTGTACAATAAATTGCATAATAATGGCGCTCAGAACGGGTCAAAGCACACAATGAGTTAGAAGAGGTTTAATGTATTGACTAAAAATATATCGTGTGACAGACATTGGAACAGCCTGATCTAATTTGATACAGCTTGTAGATGTCATACCATCAAGAATTTTTGTGAAATGACTATTCTTAGACCGTATACACATTTTCCAAACCAGCTCAAACACAAGGTTGTTTCATGGTTATCCACGAGGAACGTCTAGACTTTATCCCAAAATATTTCAAGCTTGTGAATATGACTATTATAAAAATAATTGCACAGAATTGCCACGACCGACTGGTTTCAATATATTGCTTTTGCCATACAAATGCAATTTCCAATTCACAATAACATAAAACTCTATCAACCACCATATTGTATTCAGAATATTTCTAAGCTTTTTACCACCAATATAAACATTCCTCGAAGCATCATCTATGGTTGCAATAAATGTCACTTTGCTTTTCATGTCGTGATCTTCAAAATATAACCTTCAGGTGTCCCTTTCAAAGTATTATTTTGTCTGGATGTTCCTCTTTGTGATTGTGTCCATCAATATCCTTATAAATTCTATGCATCGCATACACTCGTAATTATAAGAATGCTATTTATATAAATAAATTGTATGTGAAAGTATCGCAAATATTATTCAATATCATTTGTTATATAAAATCTATGTCGCAACTAGCCGTCCCGAGAATTTACGTTTTGTCAATTGTAATAGTAAAAAATCAATAAATGTAACGTTTTTCGAGTGATCACCGCATTTACATCCCAACCATAAAAAAATAAGTTTTAAATTTTGTAGACTACAATGCTTTATGGTAATTATATAGGGTGCGTTTCACAGCAACCAAAGGTTCCAGGAAAACTACGAAACTTACTTGGCCTTATATGTATATTATAATAAGAATTACAAATTTAAACTTATAACCTAAGACTACATGATTGCCCCGAAGTTAGGATAGCAATATCATTCCATTACTTGTTTGGTATCAGGAATCTTCTGGTTCACACGGCTTGGTGTTCGTTGCTCGGAGTAAGCGACGTCACTCGTAATATAATATTTTATCCATACAACGATGTTGCCCCGGCGATGTTCATGTATTTTTTCATATGTTACACGTCCGTAACATGATATATAATATTTTTTTGTTTGGTTGTTTGGTAAACAAACAATTCTCATAGATTCCTAACGTTTAAAACAGGCAACATTTAACTGTCCATGAGAGTAGCATGGATTTTCAAGATTAACGGCGAAAATTAACCGTTGCGTTAACACTATACTACCGTAACGTTTTTTACATAATATAATTATATTATATTTAAACAGTCTAATCAACTTGAATGTAAATTCCATAAAAACGCGCACTTTTTTTTCTTATCTAAATTGACGTTGACAAATTACGTCAAATTTTTTGGCAGACATTTTTTATTTAAAAAATTAGTATTTTTTTTCACGATTGTTCGCACATTTTTTTATTTTATTATTATTATTTCTTTAAAATAACAACCTTCCGTGGGCCTTAGGGAACATACAAAAGAATTAGATTAGATCATTTGGTGGAATCATTATCACGTTGTACGCTTAACAACGTCCATTTATATTTATATAGCTAGATAGATTAATAACACATTTTTATAAAAATATAAATAAAAACGCTGACAAAAAAATATCACCCATACTAACAATAAAGAAAAAGCAAAGAGTTTTTTCATAAAAAAATTTTCCATGTCATTCACAAAATTTATGTAGGACGTATTTGTATATAAAAAATCATCAATACTTGATCCAAATTAAATAAAAAATATTATTTCAATTAACAAAACTACATTAGATAATACATTTTCAAAAAAGTCCTTCGATCTTTTATAAGTATTTGAATTAAAAAAATCAGATAAATAAAAAAAAAATGAAAATTATAATTAAAAAAAGAACATAACAAAATTAAATTCAATGAACAAGAGAACTCCATTACAATGTTAGAAACCTGTTAACTCAACTCACGCTTCACTAACCCGTCGATGTACAGTCAGCATCTATTATAAATACTTTAACATAATATTACTTAACCGTAGACATGAATGCGCTGTGTATTGACGGTATTTTACCGTTGTTATAATATCAAACAAGTTATAAATGAACAATCTAGCATAAAATTTATCACGATCAATGATTCCGCAAAATCTTCTTAAGTTAAAGAACCAAACAAAACTGGATTATGTTATAGAGATGTTTGTGTTTAGTTTAAAGATGAATTCCTATTTTATGAGATCATTAATTGTAAGTAAATATTGAATTAAAATGGGCTATAAGAAACGTACAGATGTATTATACAACACAGGAATATTTATTTGCTTGGATTGAAAACTTTTGTATGGTTTTAATCAAAATTTCAATAATTCCAACATTATATGAAGAAATAACAGAAATTATGAAATTTAAAAAATAGATATACCTTAGCTTTTTGTATAATACAGTTCTTTGATAAACATTTACTTATCTTAATTATTTATAATATTATGTATATACAGAATATTATAAGTAGAAATCTTTTAGATATTTTATATTAAATATAAAAGTCCTTTGTTTAGATACATTCCGATGACTTCAATATCCTAAAACAAATTATGCGACCACGAATACCTCTGATAATGTATACGATTTGGTAAAAGACGATCGCATCGTTCACGCGAGCTTTGAATGTTAGGACATTTTATATTACTATTGGACACTCGACGGAAAGAATAGATTAGTTTTGTTGATCTTTAAAACAAAAACCATTCAACAGATTTTGATCAAACTCTACAGTAATGCTCAGGCATCAGATTGAGACATATCCATAAATTATTCTAAATTTTTTTGCAGTTACATAGAGTTTTTTTGCAAAGGCAAGGCATAACATAATTAAATTTTAACAAACTTGGAACACTTCCCTCTGAGCATGATTTTGAAATCTATATATAACATCTGTGACAGCCGAAAAATTATGTTGTGTATTTTTTAGTTTGATGTGGTGGATAAGACGAACATTAATCATAATACTTTTATTCTGACCAAATAACAGATTTTATTTTACATAGATTTCGTCAATAATTCACTATAATTATATTTATATTAAATAAATAACAAATGGTAAGGGCAAAGATGGGGACTGGATATTCTTTGCATTCACGCGATCATATCAACACACGATGCCGAATAATTTGTGTATTTGTTTATTATATTTGTTAAGTGTCAAACTCAAAGATAAAATACCATTCACACAGCTGAAATGTCCCTTTAATTGGTCCGAGAGTGCCTTTGTTTGTGACCATTCGTAACCCGTGCAAGAGATAATTTTTACATGCATTTTCGAAACACAACATTTGTGACTGAGGAAACGAGTGATATGTTTTGAGGTGACTCGAATTGGTGTATTTGATAATTTTATTGTATTTCTTTTAGGTTAATATAAGTTTGACGGAAAAACCTCTATGCAAGATTTCGAAGGGATAGGTCAAATTAAGACAATTAACCCCGGCCACGCCGCTATAAAGGCTGGTGGTCGCAGACTAATGAGTTGTTAGAGCTGCGCCGTGCACGTCGAAAACCGCATGTATTATAGGGATGTGACATATTTTTGTCCATACTATAAAAATTACAGTATCAATGAGACAAAATTTATTTATGACCGAATTGCAGCAATACAGCCGCTTCATTTAACGCAACAAAGTAATAAATATGTTAATTTTTAAAGCTAATGTATTTCAATTCTTAATTTTCAGCGATAAGCAGTAAGATGTGATGGAGATTATAATGCAGTACGCATGATTAGCATACATTTTTTATCTATAAACGCCGATACCGATGTTCGATATATTCTGTAATTTATCGATATAGATAAACATAGGCACTATAACAACGAGTGGCCGCAGTGGTCGGATGCGTAGAGCCGCACTAGTGCCGCCAGTGCCACACTGAGGCCGTAATTGGTCCTCAACCGCTGATTTTTATCTCCAATTATTGAGTTTTCACGGCAATTAACTATTATCTGCCTTCCGCCGGAAGCCATGTTTGTATATTGTTCGATAAACGGTATTTAATACTCTCCGAGGTATGCATAGTTTAATTTAACTGTAAATAGGAGGCAGTTATATACATGAAATAAAAATATCAGAAACTCGTTAAATAAAAATATTGTGTCGTTGACTCTGCTTATTGCTTTTTTTAATTAATATAGATACATATTAAAATAATTAATTCAAGTTCAAACGTATTTATTTGCCTATAAGCAAAGCTACAGCAAGTAGCTAGTTATGGGAAATGACAATAATTACAAATAAATATTAACTCAAATTAATTATCATCGAATAGTAAAAATTAAAAAAAATTAACTACCTTACTATAACCATATCTCGTTTAACTCGGCTACAATCGTTTAACCGTTAAAAGAATCTTGTTTAATGTAATGCAACGTCTATATCCGATTCACTGCTGTTTAAACCTTAAAGGTTAATTGTTGTATTAACTTGTTATTGTCCAATAAATTCGGTTAATTCAGTTATCAGATTGACGAGATAACTGTATGTTTTTTTCTTTATCCAGGTGTTAAAATTTATTTTGTTTTTACCATAATATTTTTTTAATAAATGTGTATTTTATGTAACTGTATGATTTCCTAAAGCTTTAAATGTAGCGTTTCATATTCATCCAATAAACTACGTTACTACCATAAAGTGGGAGTATTTATGTTTGTCAAACTGTTAACACTCCGTATGTAGTGTGATCATGCAAACTTATGGTAAGCCTGCTGTTAATAAAGATTGAATTTTTTTTTATATATTACACTAATAACATGTCACTTTGCGATCAAAGAAGTATTTATCTCATATAGAGTAAAGATTATTTATACTTAGTGAATGAATATCCTACGATACAGACATAAATTAATACATAATTTATTATTATATTAAAAGCTTTTCTTGGTCTCATTTAGTAAATATTTGCAGACCTACATGTGTATAGTGAATTATGTCAGGGTTCGCATTGTCTTCATGAAGTTCCGTACAATAAATAAGTATTATCTTTAATAGCTTTCATGGATTGAACGGAACAATAGCATCATGTTGTGGGAGGATAG
Organism: Danaus plexippus; assembly: GCF_018135715.1. NCBI lineage: Eukaryota > Metazoa > Arthropoda > Insecta > Lepidoptera > Nymphalidae > Danaus > Danaus plexippus. Next base: position 3,731,821 of record NC_083554.1, read on the forward strand.
TATCGGATATTGATAGATCTATATAGAGCTGTTAGTACGTAGGGATAGTTTGTAACAGGTGCTCATACTAAATCTATACATTATAATAAATAAAGTTTATCTTATTTCGTATCGGCATCTTCATCTCGAATTGCTGTGAAGAGATATACTGGGTAATAATTTGTTATCAATATATATTGATTATTCAAAAAAAAATAAGAAAATTAAATAAATATTATTAATATTGAGATCTGTTTTTCTTTCATTTTACTAATTTTTAAAGAGCAAATGAAAAAAAAAAATTACAACGAATTTATATACGATATGTGACAATGGTCAAAATATACTTAGGGTTGATCTATTAATATATTTCATCAATACCATCTCAAATAACTAATGCTATTGATTTTAAGGCTGATGCTTGCATATTGAACTTTCTTATAGAAATACACAATGATGATCTTCAAGGGTAGGTGATATATATATATATATATATATATCTATATTCTTCCCTATTTAATTATATATGCAAGTGTTAATTCAGCTCCAATAATTACCAAATGTTCTTTATAATATCAATACCTGATTTAATTGTGGGTAGCGTTAATTGGCCATTGTCTGACAATATTGGCCTGGCCTTAGCTGCCCTTCGTTTTACTAAGCCATTGTTAAATAATTTACTTTCTTTGCCGACGAGTTAATCTATCTTTGACTTAATAGAACAGTAGTTAAATTTTTGTGTTATATTATTAAACTAAGCTAAACACAGAGTTATTATTATTTTGATATTAATGAATGAGTTTTTATACTGTAGCTATTCTTAGGCATTTTGAAAACCGTGGCACTTGTAAAAAATTAATAACATAACAGTATACAACAAAGAAACTGAGGTATTCTTTGAAACATGCCCATAATCATAATAATTAAATGTAGCAATAAGGAGCTTTATCAGCCGGACGTATAGATGGGGCTACTGACCAGTGTACGTCATCCTATGGAATAAGAAGTTAGCGATATTAATAAAATATAGCAATACATTGCTCCACACTCACTACGGTCTTTAGCGTTTTATTTCAAGAAAGGAGCAATGGATTTCATTTAAGCATACATTTCAGTTAGTGTGAGGGTGTTGTGGTAAAATAATATGTCAGAGTAAGAACCAGTTAGGCAAATTATCTGCGAAGAATCAGTGACTTCACCTGCCGCTAGCTGTCTTCATATATTTATTTATGCTGGTTTTGTGTATGTGTGTGTTAATGCTATTGTTTTGTTGTGTGTGTATTGTTTACTTCTGCTTCTGGAATTCGTTAATGAAACTTCTTGCATCCCATCCATTGGATCAATGGGTTGTTGAAATGTAAATGTATCTATTTTCGTTTTTTCTGATAACCAAACCTTTTCGGTTTGAATGACTTCTAATTTTTAGTTATTCGGATAATCAACTGTTTATTTGTTTTATTACTTTGCTAACAACATCCCATTATGAGAATAATTTTTATATTATCGGATAGATAACCAACACTTTCACCTTATGATTGGACGCATAAAAATAGGAAACGGATATTATATCACCTTATACTTTCTCTATGTTAAATATTTTTAATCTATTTCAAAAATGACTAAACATTAGTCAATAATATTTAAACAATACTTTTGTATAAACAAACAATATATTATAGCTTGGGTAACATGAAGGAGACTTTTCAATCTGCCGCACAGCTTGATACCTAATTATATGTATAATGTACATTCTTTTTATACAAATGTATAATAGCTTTGTATATTTTACTACTTTAATAATATAGCTGGTTATGATATGTGTAATATATAATCCGCATTAGATTAAAAAGGCCATTTAGGCTCTATGGTTTTAAATTTCTCTGATGCATAAAAAAATAAATTATTTATCGACTTCATACAAAAGAGGTTTAATAATACACGAGCTTTAAAACAAACGGAATTTATACTTTCAAAGCTGTCGAATACGAAAAGCTTAGTCCAAACTTGCATCGTCACAAGCTTTGCTAATTTCTCTTAGAGTAACCTACATTAGTACTGTAAGATATATTAACGAAATACTCTTAACGTTCAATCTTTACGTCACCGTGCCAACTCGGACTAAGCATACGGAACTTATTATTTGAAATCCTTTGAAACTATGATATTAATTATCGTTTTAGGTATATCATTATCTTGTTCTATATGTTATCTCCAGCGTACAAGTTCATTAATTGATAAGATATAAATATTTATAGGTGAAACTGTTTAATTAAGTTTTCAAATACATTATCAATGAATATACAAAATGTGTTAATATGATTAGAGTTAGCCCCGTTCGAGTTGTTTGAATAACATCTTTATCTTAATATTTTAATAGTTCTGAAAACAGGATATTATTATAATACAGCGGGAAACATTCGCCAAAAATTATGAGCATCGTGAGAAATATTAAGCGTGTGCGTGTGTGTGCGTGTTGTGTATGTATGTGTGTGTGTGTGCGTATTGTGTATGTATGTGTGTGTGTGTGATATATTTTAATCTTTCTTGATAACCGTTTGTTATAAGGATCACTTATGTTGAAACTTAAAAAAAATGTCTTTTTCGCTCGTTAATTTATTAAACACCCTGTAACATACTTAATATTTAAGCATATCCATGACTTTTATATGTTAATCTGTGTTTTATAAAGTGGTCTTAAAATAGCTATACTGTAAAGAGTGTAAAAGAAATCTCAAACTGAACACTGTATCAGTTGAGATGAAACATACGCAAAGATAAAGGGCTTTTCACATAAACTGGATGTATACTTATATATTTTTTTCCAAATTTTTTACATATGAAGATAATATACCCTATATAATATATTAACTATAGTTACGTCACACCTCCCAACATATATATATTAAAATTAGGACTATTATCATTATCTAATTCATAACCTTTTTCGTGTGTAGTCCATAATAGATTCTTTTAAGTATACGTAAAAATAATACATCATTTTCTTTAATCAAGAGCAATAATATTGAATCATACATTCGTTGTTCCTACCAAACGTCTGACAAATAAACGTATTGCTATGCGATCCCCGCGTATACACAATTAAAAAAGTATATTTATCATTGTATACGAATAATACGCAAACAAGTAATAGTACAGTCAAGAGGCGAGATATAGAAAACATCAAGACTATTATAACACGTCGCACGCAACTCACTCTTGCGAACGACGTATATGGATAAGAAGTGAATAAAAATAAAAATTAAAATTGATTAATTAATTTAATATATATAAAAAAAAAAAACAAATTATATTTCTTTGATTTAGTTATAATGGTATTGGATTTTATTGTTTTAGTTGGTGTTTATTAAAAAATTCATGTCCATACTATTCTAACGTCATTCTTCTTCTAACCAGTCATATCTTTTGTTGTTCATGCACGTCATGCAACCTCGGGGAATTAACGCCGGACGGGGTATATAACAAACACATGCGCACATTTGTCTTACGCAGTCGTGTAAAATTTTATATTAATTTTTTATATAAAGACTTGATTGTTATGAATTTAAATCTAGGAATTTAGGAGAAACGACTAATTGGGTCCTAATTAAGTATCGTTTTACGGATTTTGGAAAAAGATATGCTTTTTTTAATCACACATCCCAGAGGCACTTAATATTTTTACAACCAATATACTAATAACATCCGGTTGTTGAATGAAAAAATTTCGTATGTCACATCAAAAACTACACAAAACCAAAAGGTCATAAATTTCTAATCAAATTCATTAACATTTAATTACAAAACGCTAACTGAAATATGTGATAAATGGAATCGTAAACAAAAAAATATCACACACCGGATTTATTTGGCCTTAATCTTATTAAATATATAAAAAGCCAATACGCGAGCTATAACTGTGACGATTACTTATACCAAGAAATCTTTTATATGTCAACTAACTGACTTTTTCAATATTATATAATATATACACCATTTAATTGACCAATAAAATGTTTTTGTGCACTCTTGACTTACAACTTGGAAACAGTGTAACTGAGTACATATATAAATAAAATATATACGTATGTATGTATACAGTTACGTACATAATATGATGAAAGTTCGTTATGTTCGGTAATTATGAACTAAATGAAAAAAATATTAAATTTTATTTGTTTTTTTTGGTAATATATATTCCGAAAAATCTATTATCTAAAAACGGGTAACGTAAGAACATATAAATTCTGCGTATATTTTTAAATTAATTTTCCTCCATTGTCTAGTCCGTTATCTTATTACTTTTTTCACTTATCTTTTTAAATAATTAAGATATCTTATATGAGAACACTGGTATCAGGTTGCAGCTGTGTCACTAACCAACACGATACCATGTCTAATAGAATTAAAATAGCCATTAAACTTACATATAAGCAAATATTACATTTAAGGTTATATTTGGTATTAATTAATTATTGTTGTCTTTATTATTATACAGATTTAAGATTCATTACCAAACGCAATATAATCTGTCCATAGAAATCAAAAAAATTCTAGAACAAATTTTATATTTTTATATAAATCTAATATCTGTTTAATGATTTTATTCAAACGAAAAAAGGACTTTTTTTTCTGTATTGCAAATTTAGTATGAATTTATATAAAACACGTGCAATACAGAAATCTTATAAATTAAATAAATTATCGTAAGTCAACAAACATGTTAAGAAACTTATAATAGTTTATCAATACTGAAAAAAAATTGTCATCCAATATCCACTAGCGGTAATTAATATCAGTTTTAGCTGCTTTTTATAAACCAGACTATTGATATAGCCAAATTTCAGAGACTCCAGAAATTAACAATTTTCTAAAGTCTTGTTAAACTAGGTATAGCTGAGGCTAAATACATTTGGTACAATGATATCCACTCGGTTATAAAAATATAGTGTTTCCTTATATGCAGCACAATGGACGACGTGCTTACGGGACAGCGGACATAGAACGTAAATGTGAAACGAATATAATATACAACCTCTTTATTTAATATAAATCATTTAATAATAAGTTTAGAATGAAATATGTAAAGATATATAGAGAATACGTTTGCGTTATGAACATCGTTTATAGAAGAAAAAATCTTTATATAAAATAATAAAAAATCATACAAATGTGAATAAAAACTCATACAAATGTGAATTTCTGTATAAAAATTTTATTACAGCATAAAAATATTCCACATCGTGACACAAAACATTTTACGTTCTAGTTCTTCTCTGAGAGCTAAAATCACCATTTATTGTAAAAGTGACGAGCTATAAATCCAGCGACAAGTATCTTTTGTGATCTATTGTGCTTTTATTGCAGGTTATTGAATGTTTGGTTAGAGGAAGAAGCTTTGACGTGTCCCCGTTTTGTATAAAACATTTACGACTTACATTATTCAGACCATTATATCTCTAAATCTTTGTTAATGCACGTTAGATAACGGTCAGTTTAAATATTGTTAAATTAAACTGTGATTTAAAATATATTAAATATTAAATATATGTAAAGGAACTTCTCAAAACTTGTAAAACATTAAATGCTATAAAATATTTAAAAAAAATATATATACTTAATAATAATTAAGATTAATTGTGAATGAGAAGAACTAAAAGGTACATGCATTATCTTTATCAAATCAGCCTTTAAAAGCCTTTTCGGCTCGGAAGATCAGGAGCTAGCGGTCGTTTTTATTCAACCAAAGATGAATGTTCAACGCCAGTTTGAGTAATAGTCGCCATTGCAAACTTTTGTAGCATAAATTAAAAGAATCGAGTATTCGCGGCATTTTCATTATTTACTTTGTTTTAATAAAATTTTATTGCCTCTGAGTATGGTATCTGCAAATCATTCAGTCGTGTTATTTTATACGATAAAATGCTTATTTTTTATTTGTATTTATTACAATCTTCTCGTATTTCATTGTTTAGATGTTTCTTTGTTGATTCATGGACAGTATTACCTAAAATTTATTAGAAGGTATCCTTATCGTGTTAATATCAGTACAGGATATTGTTAATGTGGTCGAACAATAAATTTAAGCAATTGGCATTACCATCGGCTGGGATTTTAAAAAGATAATTAGCGACAAATATTTATAACAATACTGCAAATTAAATTTACGTTATTGTAGACTAGGAGTTAACATTCGTGTTTTTTTTTTTAAATGCAACCTCTTATGCGACTTCCAACAAGGTTGCGTTAAATGTTTTACGCTGAGGGAGAAAAAAGAAAGGTACAGAAATGTAGAAAGTAGGAGCTAGAAAGAGCATGGTATTCTTGCTATGCAGCGAAGTAAGCAGTGTGAGTGTCCTGAAAGTAGCTGAAAAACGTACTTATAGTTTTATATTAATTATTTATAATATTCATTACTATTTTAAATTCATTTGATACACGTAATTTTTTTTTTCATTTCCACATTACGAAGTTTAACTCCACAAACTATTTTTTTTTTTTCAATAAACATAACAATCGTACATAATATGTTTTTTTTTTTTTCATAAGCCTCAAAATAAATATATATTTAATTTCAAAAATACAAAATTTATGTCAACGATTGGCTACATGATTTGAACAAATAAAAATAATTTAAAAAGTATTTAAATATTACCAGCTCTCGGACTACATCGTAAAACTAAAAATAGGTCTAAGTACCTTCAGCAAACGACATCTTTTAATCGTCCATAAATAAAACTAAAAGAGTCGATAAAATGTATTTTTTATACGGTCTTTTGTCGGCTACTTGCCTTTATTGCCATTGTAGTATGAGTTTTTACTTCTGTTCATTAAATGTGGTTTAATCAAGTCGATTGTATTCGTTATTTTGTATAAAATAAAATCAAAATACCCGTGAAGCTGAGCCATATAAAGTAATAAATTTATTATAATCAAGGATAGGCTCTTGTTGATAGCCATCGTCTTTTGAGAAACTTTTTATTCCTAGGGCATCACTACGAAGGTCATCACTAACCAAACGCGATAAATAGGTTCTTGTTAAATAGTGTTGCGATTACATTGTTTACTGTCGATAGTTTTATATTGCAAGCGTTTGTCTAAAATTCACGTACATATTTATTTATTTTCTATATATATTTTTCAAATCACTTGCAACTATGCTCTCATTAAAAAACATAGCATGAAATTGTAAACTTATATATGTTTTGCCGGTTTAAAAAGAAATATTAAATGGAAAAAAAAATATCATCCAAGAGGTCACCAAAATATATGTAAAGACAAATGAAAGGAGAGTTCATATGATAATTACATTTAATTATACTTACACGCTTAATAATATAATATAATATAAAGTAATTACAAACTGTTATGACTGAGACAATTAGTGTCTATCAACCTGCGCGGGCGCAGCGCCTCTAGCGATGCTACCACGGAAATATGTCTCATTAGTATTATTATAATCTAATCATAATATACTAGCATGCATTTATATCAATATATTTTTCATTAGTAAGAATAGTTTATAGTTTTTTATGAATAATAGAATAAATGAAATTTATATATCATCAAATGTAAGGAGACTAATTTCAACACAACTGAATGTTGTTGCATTGAGAAAGATAATTAGGTATTAAAGTTTATATTAGATAATAATCTAAAATAAAAGGAATTGCCTTCAAAGAGATTTTTTTTTTTGTAAATCATGTAAAATTTCACGATTATCTTTTTTAATTTAATCGGATTAGAATTTGCAAAGGTGGTATAAATAAGGCATCTGTATCTATTTTTAGATTCCAAAAATATAAAAAAAAACATGAAATATTTTATCCTAAAATATACCTTAAAATACCTCCTCTTACATTGTGTCGAAAAAACCCTTTTTAAAACCAAAACTGGTTTAAGAACTCGTAATAATCTATTTAATTATTATATCCAGTATATTATAATAATATTTTAAGACACTTCAATACATAAAAAAGCGCTAATTACCAATAATTCAATATTAACAATTGGACAGAAGTAATGCACGTCTCACCTCACATTCAATTTTAAACCAACCCAGAACACGGAATCATTAAATTGTAACGCCTTCAAAACTAAATTAAAACGTCTACAATCGTGACTTACATTTCCATGACGTGGAAGAAAAAACAAAAAAAAAAAACAAGCAACAAGAAGAATATGTAACATTACAAAAAGCGAACCAAATTCCCTTCTCGGAATATAATTTTAATTAAAAGTAAGATACCGCTTTCATGCCGAGAACAATGCTTGGAACAATTACCAGATATTACGGGACTTGCGCAAAATCTGGCCTGAATCACAACACGAGTAACTTATTGACTGTCGGTTTGTTCGTTGAATTTTTGTCACAAACAAAATGTTTGAATACCACTTAAAATTGATAATATGTACTCATTTTAAATCACAAAAAAAATACTATATTCAACAAACATACAAACATGTCACATCATTTAAAATTTATTGAAATTTAAAATCTAAACTGGGTCTTAAATGACCGACTTAAATCAATTAAATTAGGTAATAAAGCAAGTAATGTCGCGCTATAACATTGTGTAACAATTCAATCTGCTTTCAGTAAAACCTGTACGGGGTCAGAATGATTTATGTATATTTTGATACAGTTACAATTCACCGGTGAACCAAATGTGAAATTTAACGGACAGGTTTTGTTTTAAATTTTTTTTTTTAACCTGTCAATTTTGAGTCAATTACCGTATTATTTGTACGGCGTTGTTTTCCTGAGAATATCTTAGCGTTTATTATATGTTACATCATAATCGTTACAGCTTTGATTATTTCTAATTGGTTCATTAATTTAAGTAAGGTTATATTAAATGAACCGTAGTGTCTGTATCAGACAGCCAATATTAAAAATAAGCAATGGCGTCTATTAAAAATTTTAAATACTATTATGTGTAATAAATTGCATATTTATTGTAACGTTTCTATAAAATACAACTTTTGCAATTGTCTTTCACTTACCACATACTAAAGGAACAATTCCGATAACAAACAAAATATCGTTAACGTAAAGATATGTTAGCAGTAACATCACTCAATGACAGTATTATTAGTGTTTCTCTTACAAATCCTTATATTTTTTCTTCATAAAGGAACCTGTTTGTTTATAACCGTTAGAAACACATTGTTCATTACTCCAGTACAGTTTTAATCAACGTCCGAGATCATAATAATTGTCACAGGCCATTCGCTAAAGATGCTATAATTTCCGTCCAGTAACTACTGTCGCGTGACAGCGATTCTGAACCTTACTCAAACGTAATAAAGCTCTGGATATTATTAAAAATGTTTCTAATTTGCTGTACAGATTTAAGTATTCTTATTTATTGCAATTTGTCAGTGAAACGAGATTTTAAACTCGTTTTAATTGCACATCTAGCTGCAGGGTTGAACAATTCTCATTTATAAAATCTATTTAGCACTCAAATTGCTCTTATAATATGCTTTTGCTACGTTTGTTCGAGAAAAAGTGAAATCTGTTATAATTGGTTATGTGGGAAATCGATAATACAGTTAATGTTTTTTTTTACTAAATATGCCTAAAAATACAGTAGAATGTTGGTTGTCCTTTGTCTATTAATGGAACCAGGACGGTCTTAAAGATACGAAGTAAAATAATAACTAAAAATCCTTGTCAACCCTATGTAAAAGGATTGTTGCGGTCAAGCCGACGCCATTTTGTTTTGTTCCCGCGCTCGTATGAATGTAACGCTTAATCATCAATAAAGATTCCTGGCTAAATACTTAATGAGCTCTTGCCTTTCGAAAGAGCCTTTTTCTAGCCAAGGATATATGAGATAAGAGTGGATATTAAGGCGGACATAATTTTGAAAGGGAAAAGGTGAGATTATCGTACAGTGCAATTTTATACGACTTTTAATCATCACTGCAACACCAACAGCTATAAAGTTAGACATTCACGAGTCTTGCAATAGTATAGTTGAAAGTTAAATGAAAACTCGATATTAATTAATTGATTTTATATGGTTAAATGCTTCACAAAAATCAAATAAAACATTAATTTCATAAACTCTGACATTTCAACAAAAGTAACTTATTATATACGTGTAAAGTCTGTGTGTGACAATAGCTCCATATTTCAAAAGTCAACGAAGGATTCAATTTGTACGTCAATCAAAATCATGGAAAGCTAATATTGTAAATTTCCCTTCCCCTATGTTTACGCAATTTAAAAACGGATATTATTTCAATTGATTGAAAAATATGAAGGCATTTTTTCAACATAATATTGTTTCTTAGAATCTGTTATAGATAATGGTATGAAGAGGAAAAATAAGCCTTAAAAATACCAAATACATTTTTGTATATCATTCTTTCCTTAAATATAAATAGTCATTAGGATATGATTTTCTGTTTCCTAAAATTTAATGTAACTCATCCAAAATGATTGATATCACAGTCATGACAACGTAAATAATCTAGATTTAACAAATTAAGTAGAACTATCATTATTGCAATGTGCAAATAAATATTCTCTTTTTGTTGTGACATCAATTGTCTTGATATTTTTTATCGTTTAAACTTTAAGATACCTTTGAAATTAATGAACGAATGATTGAGCTAAGACCATTATCATGCTTATAGAGGGAACTGCAAGACGCTAACAATTTGTCGTATTTCCTCCCTGAGCCCGCAAACAGGAGTCAATCAAAGAATTTCCGCTCTCAATGATTGACAGCCGGCGAAAATTGTCTGCCTGATTGTTTTGTCACGGCGAATTAGAGACTATAGCCCGACCATAGAGTAAAAAAAAATATAAAAAAAAAATACAAGGTATAACTTATAACGCATTATTACATGAATGTTATTTATATTTAGTGTTTTAGCACCTCAGATAGATATAAATCAACACAAAAACCATACACCTGTTATGAAGTAGCCGTGTCATTAATTATAACATACTTTTAGTTGGCATTAACAATAAATAAGGTTTATTGCGGGCAACGCGTTGGCAGGACGTTTATAGCCGTTGGCAGTGATTAGAGTATGAGGTGCGCATGCGCATTAGGAACACATTTCACAGATTAAAAATGAGTTTAATAAAAAAAAAAATCAACCAAAAAGATTAAAGAAAATATAATATAAATATATGTAATTAGAAACGCGAACGCATAAGGTTACCATATAAATTTTAGTATAAACAGAGAAGCTTTTAAGGAGTTATTCAGTATTTGATATACAATAACAAGTCAGCCAGATATGGTCAAGCCCCACATATCTTTAGGCAAGTGTCAAGTGAATAGAATTGATTAAGACGTCTGAGGTTATTTTAAATTATGTCAATTAAGATTAAATTACAACGTTAAATGAAAACAGTTTTGTTATTTTGAGATAAGTTTAAAAAAAAAAATGTTAGTAGCAATTAGTTTGTTAGTATATAATTGTTAGTTGAATTTCTAGATATATAGATAAGAAAAACAATCTATTTACGCACAGAGCAATGTGTTATATTTCTAACAATTAACTTGTAAGCGTACTTACATATTTTAAAAACCGTATCTTTAGGCAGAATATACTGTGCACATCTTTGCACGGATGAAGGCCGTATTTAAAACAACCAACTAATGAAAATTATATCAATTTAATGTCTCCTGTCTTATGTTATATCAAATAATTGATAATAAAATAAAAAAGACTATGAAATAGTTACGTAAAAACAATTTATACATCCTTCAAGGATTCAAACGTACTTCAATAACTCTTCCTCATTAGGTATGGAGCAAGTATTTTTGCTTTATCATAAATAAATAAAAGGTATGAATTATGACGCCTTCGATGTCCGTTTTGCCGCCTCAATCAAGGGATGATGGTTGACCTACAAATATTCAGAAATGTCAAAAATAATAAAACAATATTTCAAATTATAAGTGAGCATAACTATTCTCTTTACATTTAAGTCTTTATTTCTTCGAAAGTAAATTAATTATACTGATTTTCATAATAATCTGTTCAATGTTCAGTTTTTTTTTTCCATAATCTTGATGTTATTGAATAATGAATTTTTTTTTTTTCACTACATATTTTGAATCTTATAAGTTCTGTACATTGTTAAGTCTTCGTAAGTTGCGTTGTATGCAAATCTGAGCAATGAAAGTATTATATATGATAGTACATTGAAGGGTTACAAATCTGTCTGGCTTTGCTTCGTTATTGACAATTGGGTTGTTTTAAAATATTATAACGACATGGGTTTATACCATTGTTTAACTTTAAGATATTTATACATTTATTATTGAAATATATTTCGTCCAATAATCATTATGTTTTTACGTAGTCTAACATTGATCTTAAATTTATTACTTTAAAGCCTTTATATCTTATGTACCTATGTTTAGCTGAAATCATATACCGATTTTTCAAAAAAAAAATCCCAGCAGAAAACTTTGAAATGGGATTAATTTTGACACTACATACACTATCATTAAATTAGAATTGATTACCACGTATACTATGAACACAGGCAAATAAGAAAACTGGTATTTTAGTCACCACAACCTGAGACAATATATTTTTAGATAAAATCTGCATTCCAACGTGAACGGGACGAAGGTATAATTTCGTCGCCTTTGTCATTCATCTTAACCCATCTTGCCGAGCCCGCCCTGCGGCTTTGCTCGGATATTGTTTTAAATCTAACGCATACAAAGTATCATATAATTTGACAGAAATACTTTAACGCCAATGCGATAGCTTGATTTTAACAGGTTGTCATATCAGGAGGCTTTTATTTATGAGTTATTTATGTGATACGCTTTAAGTCTTAAATTAACACCACCTGCTGCTATAAAGTTGAACACTCACTTAATAATTAAAGCTATAAAATTATGTTTATTAATATATGTTGTACGAATAAAGTTTGCTTCTATTTAAAACATTACTATATAATGTATCTATTTATTAAGTTGATAAGATTAACTACGATACAGAATGACGGATAAACAAAAAATACTAGACATATAATATTTATACATATATATTATACCATGGGCAATAAAGAATTAATGTATCGAAAAAAAAATTAATACAATTTTAATTTATATATCTTAGCTTTCAGTGGAGTTAAGCCTGATCGGCCACCCGAACGTTCAATAAATATTTTTCGTAAGATGATTTATTTCTGAGTCTGCTAATTATTTGGGTCATACCTACATTAAGATCAACTTTTCCCGTGATTACAAAACCTGTTTAAAAAATAACGTTTACTGTAACAACAATGTGTATATATGTATGTAAGGTATTGTCATAACTTTCTGAGTTATTGAGCTTTAAGCGAGAAGTATTATTAATTTTTAAAGTTCTTTGACTTTTAAATATTTAACAAAAATATTATATGTTTATAGTTTTGAGAGTGATTAATTTCGATATCAATCTAGGAAGCTTCTATCATTGATATATATATATATATATATATGTGTTATTTTTATTATGTGTCAATAGTAATAAAACAACATACGTATCTAATAAAATTGTTGAAGACAATTTTACTATGTCCATCCCACTGTTAGTGATACTCACAGTTCTAAGCTATTATACGCAGTTCACATCTATATTCAAAGGTTAACTGTGTGTCTGTTACTGTCAGATTACACCCCGCTGTGATGAGAGCAGCCTTGGACAACGGCCAGCTCGAATTACAAGCGAAACCGGAGCTAGAGCTTGTCTAGTCCTTATTAATACAACTATAAAAGTGTCTTATCCAATTAAAATTTTGATAATTTCAATTTATTAAGTCATTTGTATAATATTTTTTTTTGTGGTCAATTTTGAGAATTTTTTTAATATTATTTTGAATATCGCTCACAGCTTATAAAATGTATACGGTAATGATAATTTGTTCAACTAAATTATCTGTAAAAGTTGCGTTTAGAAGGCTGTATTAAGATCTGCCGCGGGAGGTTGATCTGTGATTGTGAACAAACAGAATTATTATACAAAACTTTATTATATTTGTTTTGTTTGAGACACGATAATTATAACTTTCTCGTGTCTCTTGCTTCCTTTTAAATGCTTCACGGATACAAACGATCTGAAAATAAATGCAAACGTCGATTTTAACAAGATATTTCACTTTTGCATTGTGAATAAAGTTATGTCATAAGAAAGTGTACTTGAATGACAGACGTTTCAATTGATGTTGCAGTTTCAAATAAAATTTTTAGTCTTTATTTCATTCGAAAAACTAGGAAGTTTTTTATCGACACGGTAGGTACTCAAGATTATAATTCGTGCAACAAATAAAAACATTGACATCGGCATAATATTCTACGATTCCAGTGCGGATGAAGACGTCATAAAAAAAAAAAACTTGTCAAAGTGTTGTATTTTTGAAAGCAAGTATGTTACTCATTATGCATTAAATATGTTTGAGTATATACTCCAAATTCATCATTCTTACGTAATAATCATTTAGTACTAAACGCTCCAACCGCAATGAAAATGTCAACAAAAAAATACCTCTATAACATTCATAATTGCAAAGTCATCAAAACATTCCGTTTAAAAAATTCAGTTCGAATTAAATTACAATTTAGACTTAATTATAAGTTTCATGAAAATCATATTCGTAACCTCAGTTAATAGCAAATTTTTCTTGCGATAAAAATATCAAATAAGATAAGTGCGTCACTAATATGAGACACGTACATGTGATTGCTGTTATTGTGAAATACCTGACGGGACTTGCGATCTGACTAAAGAGACTATCTAAAAAAAGGTATGCAATGATATATATAAACAAAATTTTATAAAATTATCAATTAAAATAATAGAGCAAGATTTAATTTAAGTATCATCAACAAAACAATTATGTCCTATTTTAGTTGAACTAAAATTTGTCATATTTTTGTACGAAAATCATTTTTTTTTTTAATCTCATTTAGTAAATACTTCATAGTCACCACATATGAAAGGAAGTGATAATTTTAATCGCACTTTGATCCATACGTGCAACATAATAAGGTACAATTTATAGCATGCCCAATAAATAGCTAAGCGGGCGACACAATCGCAAGCTTTTTGAATCGCTCCAGCAACTAGGCCGTGTATCTGAAGACTTGCGATGCGTTGCATGCATGCATGAGACAAGAATATAACATTATGAATCTGCCAAATAATTAGCATTATCTATTTATCTATCCTCATCTGCCAAAATCTTTATCTTGTGTGAAAAACAATTTTCATTTGGAGCTATTTTTTGTAGTATATTTGTCTAATAATAATGTTTTAGCCTTTTTGGCATATAAATTATTTTAATGTATTTGAATATACATACAATATAAGAGACATAAAAAAAAATATAAAGACAAATATGAATTTAATCCTGCCGAACCTGCCATAAGGACACAATGGCTAGACAATTACTATATAAAGAGATCTAAGATTTTCGCGAGTTTTATTCATTTAAATTACTATATAATTTAACATTAGTTTACCTGATTCTTAATATTTTATAATACCCTACTTCCTACTTATACCTACTATAAATGCGAAAGATTGTTAGGATGTATCTCTGTATGTTGCTCTTTAACACAAAAACTACTAAACTGATTTCGATGATAATTTTCATTAATGTAGCTGAGACATCAGAAAAGGGCATAGGTTACGATCTATCCCGATATTCCGTGTACTTCCAGCGGAATCACCCCAGCTGTATTGAACATAAAGGCACGTGGCCCAGTCTATAAATGTTAATTTTTATTTAAACATACTTCATAAATTTTATTTTAAAACTAATTTCGAAGTCCACGCAGTTGAAGACGCAGGCAAAAACTAGTATTGCATTAACAAATTTCACACCTCAATATGTAGTTTCATAAAACTAATAAGTTAAGAATATTTAACTCAAAACAATGTAACAATTCATTTGTATAATATTTCATTAATGCATAACGCCATTCCTATAAATAGAAACACTTATATAGAAAATTCTAGTGTGTGGCAGAATTATTGTTAGCGTACCATAATACAGTATGTGACTATTTCGCTTAAAATACGCGTACATTTGCTTGCAAAATAACTATACGTTCATTTATTACAATAACCCGTTTTATGGTTATTTGTTATGCCATTATTGTGGCTACATTATAAATGATAGGTAACGTCTAATAAATTTAACGTCCAATTTATTACGTCCGAATCGAAACAATAGTTAGAAATAAACAGGTAATTTTGATACAATGGCCAACAATCAAAAACTTTATTTTGGATTTCATTGTAAAAAATATATTGCATTAATATTAATTTTACTAGAAAGTACAGCTTTTTACTTTCGCGGGTACATTTTGTATCCGTCACCGAAGCTCACGTGCTAACTATAATGCGTCCGTGACGTCATCAGCGCCATCTTGATCGCGCTGTCATTTGTCAAGTGTCTTCACGGCCCTGGGAAATTGGCTAGGAATTCAAATTGGATATTATATTATGTAGAAACGGCTCGATAATAGTATTTCTTTATAATATTGTTAGATGATTTATTGTTTGTGATTTGAGAAAATTAATTTCGATATAGGATGTGGTTGGTTTACGGAAAAGATTCGATAATGTGAAATATTAATGAGCTAAAGATTATAGATTTTGGGATGTAATACTTAGATAAATAGTTCCTTCTTCACACTTAACCCATTGTCTCTATAAAAAATTGTGACTTTATTTTAAATATGTACCTAAATTTGAAGTAAAATTTGTAATGACGTACAATATTAATATTTTCATGGCATACCTACTAATTCATCACGAAGTTAATAGTGTTGAGGTGAAATTAATCATAGAATAATGGCACCCACATAAACAAATGCATTTGCATCAAAACACTTATTGTATAAATTTTCTCTAACAAGCAATTCAAGTTTGTGTTATTAGGCGGGTGATCAATTATACATTATCCTAGCAAGGAAAAGGCATGAATATTCACTATCAGAAGAATCAAAAACAGGTATTTATCTATAGGCTTGCCATCCCGTCAAATGGACTAAGATCGAGTGCTTTGGCTATGTTTGAATGTAAATCTGCTTGTTAGCTAGTCAATAAAAAATAAATTATGGACTAAACTGACTTCTGCCACCTACGGTTTTATTAAGCTCCTTTAAATCTTGAAGTCATATATTTATTTTGTAGTACATACTAGGTTCCAAATACATTTGCATATTCTCAAAACCTGCCATCTATAAAATAATTTATGAACTTTCTGTGAAGCTTAAAAAACAAATTATCAACTGAATAGCGCCATCTAGTAAATAAAATATAAACGTTTTAAATTGTTACTATGCGATTGATTGAAATCATGAATTAATTTTACTATTGTTCAATAGATGGCGCTTATTTAAAATTGCACTTCTTTTCATTCGTCTGTCTAATTTTGCCTATAAACAACAGATGACGCCTCTACAAATAACTGATGATGAGAAACTTATATTACTAAAGATTTATTAAACTGTACTGCTTAAACTTATAAGTTAAAGAAATTATCAACGTATTATTTTTTTACTACAACCTTTTCCTACATTTTTAAATGGATTGGTGTGATCACATCAAAAATAAAAACAAGTTATATAAAATTATAACTATTTAACAATTTTAATAATCTGGATTCCTTTAAAATATTAATATTTTTATGTTTATATTATAAGGCTTATAACTATACACCTATATTACATAACCAAAGTGAATTGTTCAGGAATACACAGACGTCTAAATCGTAGTATGTTAACGCAGATTGAACGAGAGGTATTTCAATAAAATTAGCTTTGTCTCAAGGACACTCTCATGTTCTTACCAACGACGCGTAATCAATCCTACGTCCATTTCATTCAATTTGTACCCAAAATGAACAAAGATGATATATATAGCTATGGATGGATTAAGTTTTTTTTTACCTCGTAGATTAAAAGATACTGTCTACTTCATGGTTCCTTTGTTATTAATATATAATATAATGATCATAAGTTGTTTTTTAAATACATATTTTTAATAGACATTATAGGTACATCGAGAGATGTAATGCTTACCCGAAACATGTTTTCCTACAACAAAATAATACTTATCAGAAATAAATCACTCATCATATTTGGCCCCCGAATATGTAGTTATTTTTATTGTTATAACTTTATTGTTAAATATAAAAACTTTTATCTCAAAATAAACTACGGAACCCGTGTATTGTGAGTGAAATGAATTTTTTAATAATAAATAATCAAAATGTAAAGACAACTCGTAAATTTTAAGGTTATTATCTGTAGAGGTCTGCTCATTTCGTGCATCACTCGAACAAGGAGTGCCCTTAGGTTGCCAGTTTGAAATACTTACAAGTAAAAATGCTTGTTTATATTTCTTTGCTTATGTTTGTTTTATTTACAAAACTTCGTTTGGATTGTGCTTTTTAAATGTACTCTTACATTTTTAACGTGTAATTTGATGAAATAAAAATAAATTAAAAACAATTATAAATATATATCTATCTAAATATCAATAATAAACTATCATTTATTCTTCTAACTTAAATTAAATATGAATGTCACGGAACAATTGATAATCAGCTGTGTTAAAATGCAGCCATTTTTATTTGCAATGGGTCAATGACTTAATATAAGTTCAAATGAGGTTATATATTTAAAAACATCTGTCATTCTACTTCGAGACGGACGCTCATAAAATTTAAATTAAAAAAAAAGTACACGAATTTGGAATCCGTGGTCATAGAGACCAAAATAACAAACGCGTCTCGAAAAAACCGAACGTTTGACGTGCGTGTGTTTTTTGTTGAAAATAATTGAAGTGGAATAATTAAATGTTTTCTGACGAGGAAATAAAAGAAAACAGCCTCATGCGGCCGGGAGATGAGATAATAAGGTCCGATCTTCGTTTATTTTTTACAAAAGTTACGCAAGGATTTCTATCTTTTGTTACATTCTATTATGTTTTTCCAATGTTTTATTGGAGTTTTTTGTATTTCAGTATACGGGAGGTATGCCTCGTCGACAAGTACGATAAAAAATATTTGGGCGGTGAAACATTGCTTTCTACTTCAGGTCGAAATGATGTATGTACTACATACAATTGACAATATTAATATATTTTTGATACAAATTACTTATTTTCTACATAATGACATTTATAAAATAAGTTATAAATTTATCATAATGACATTTATTTTCTAATTTACCTAACAATATTTTGTGTTTATATTTACCGAATGCCGTAAATTTTTCGATAATGGGTTTACATTTACAAAATCGAAGAGGTTTTTTTAAAAGATTATGAACGTTAAGCCTTCAGTACCGCCCTATGTCCTTTAGAAAACTATATACGCATATAGATATACTATTATATACATATATGTATAATTGTCCCAGTTGGAGGTTCCTAGGTACCTCCGTGACAGTCTCTGTGAGGGTCTCGAGGCGAGATTTGCGTGGACCGAAGAAGATGGGAATATCGCTTCCTTAGTTTCTGAACCAGGGTTTGGAAGCGGAACCTTTGGCAAGAGCCTTGATGCGACTTTAACTAGTGAAATTAAGGTTAATATGATATTTGTTTCCAGAATTACACTTCTCTTAACTTTACTAAATTAGTTAAGCTAAGTTTTATATTGTTTTTGGTTAAGAAAATTTGAATATTTCAGGAAGCTGACACCAGTTTTCCATCTACCAGCAACACGTTTGATGGAAAGTCTTTTGTGGAACCATCTTTAGTGTCTTCTACGTCTTCTGGATCCAGTCTGAGTGAGCAATTTAGCTTTAAAAGTTTGTCCTTTAAGGATTTATAATAAAATTGTTAAATTCTTTCACCGTAGACGCCTCGTCGGAACGTTCGAAACGCTCATACAAAGTTGACAAAACCGACCCACGTTCAAGATATCACTACGTAAAATACGTTAAAAGACACGGGCGCACCGTCAAACTCTGGGAGTGCGGAATATGTTAGTTCCACCATATACTTAACACATTTTTGTAAAAAATTCATTACATACTAAAAATATTAAAAAAAAGAAAAGTGAAGGAAATTTTCAGTACAACTAATGTCCGCTAAAAATAATTCCATGGCTGAGATATATAAATCTCTGTATACCAGGTTCTAGGGAGTTTCAACATCAGTATACCTTAATGCGTCATCTCCCCACACACACGGACGAAAGGAATTTCCACTGTGACGCCTGCGCTAAGAGCTTCCGTCAGCTGTCCACGCTCAGCCAACACAGAGCCATACACTCCGCTGAGAGACCATACGCCTGTGAGGTGAATATCCTCTTAATACAACACCGACAATCATATGTCACTAGATATTCCATACTTATTGGCAGAATCCATGGCATTTATGCTCTTCATGGGATTAACTTATTCCTTATACGTAACGTCCAAACTGTCCCAGGTATGCAACAAGACTTTCAATCGAGTGTCAACCCTGATCTCGCACCGCAAAACCCATTCCAACGAGAAACCATATAGATGCCACATTTGTCCAAAAGGCTTCCATCAAAAAGGTTCCTCTATCCTTCCTTATACCCAAATAATAACCCACTATTTATTTGGCTAAGAAATTGTTGTTTATTTCACAGTATGTCGCAAAATTATATTTTAATATAGATAATAAAATTATAATTCCATAGGAAATCTCCGTAATCATTTATTCACTCATACCAATGAGCGGCCCTACCGATGTAATATTTGCATGAAGGGCTTCAATCAGCAGTCGAATCTGGTGTGCCACAAAAATAAGGTATCCTACCTTATTTATACAATATTAAATATAAAATATACTTGTTAAGGTCTTTGAGCATTTATTTGGTAGACGAATTTTGTTTATGTATTTAACAAATTAATTAACATTGAATTTGGACGATACCTATTTCGTAGGCCCATCCAGAAGAAAATGGCAGCAGTAATGGAAGAAATGTGAATCAGCCGCGAAGAGTTACACAACCTCAACCAGAACCACAGACGGACAATAGGTACCAACATAATAATAATATTAAAGACAAAACAATCGGAATGTTGGCGGTATGTGCAAATAAATCGGGTATATATTTAGGCGACAGCTTTTATATATTTATAAATTATCTCACCTACCTTCAACTAACACCCATTCCATAACATGTAAATTAAAATTAACTCGGACACCAAAACTAAGGTTAATACTAAATCTAGATGGTGCTAAGTAAAAAAATATAACAATTCAATTACTTAATACCTAGAAAGAAAAATGTTTTCTTAGCCATATTGAAAATTAAATAATTCTTCGCTCAGAGCATTTGTTGTCTTATTCTCTCGTAGATCATCACAGCAGTGTGAAGTGACGTCATCAGTAGGTCCGTACATACCAGAACCGAAGTCGTGGTCAAATTCGAAACCAAGCTGGTTGTCGAAACCTGATAATGATATATGGAATGAGGTTTCGTGGGGTAACAATGGGGTCATCGTGGATCCTATAAACACTTATCACATGGGGGTTGCCATAGCAACCAGACAGACTCCTTTCGCGCTACTAAAGTCTGATACGGGAACTCCTGTGTTGGTGAAAGTAGTCGATACAAAGCTTCCCGGCGGCAAACAGGTAAATACATTATTACTATTTACTATATATATATATTAATATGAAATAAATGTGGATTTTTTTTTTGTTAATAATATATAAGTATTTGGTTACGATAATACTAACTAGAAACTATAGCTGATTATTTTCTATACAATAGCTGTTAATTACGTAAGCAATACAATTAATAAATATATATACATATTAAATTCGTATTATATACATCATAATAGTTGTTTGTCTAATTTGCAATCATAAAAATTGACAATATTTTATTAGATGCTAGTTCCGGCGACGGCAGAGGATTTGCGTGTTGGTAGTAAAATAATTTTGGACAATCAAGAAAGTCCTGTAAGTAAAAAAAATAAATAAAATGTATTTACATTTATTTGCTTCTTTCTTTATTATATGTATTGATGCATTTTAACGCTAAAGGCAGTGGATGTCCAATCTTCCGACGCTAACGCGGTTCAGATCAGGGTGCCTGTTGTGGCGACTGTGGTCCCTAAAATGAAACCGGGTGGTAGACTCCAGTTATCAGTAGAAGAACCCCATCATTCATACCATTCAGCTCTACCGACTGACAGTGAGGATATTTATCATATATAACTACACTTGGCTTGAACACCCTGTAGCTTAATAGTCTCATATAATACTATAAACAGTTGGTGAAGTGAAGGTAGAGCCTTGTACAAGTCCGGCATCGAACCCGCTGCCTGATGCCAAACAAGTCGATGGAACATTCCAACCGAGCATAAAACCTGGTAAAAAATAACCGAAGAATATATTGTTTTTGTAGCAGATAGGCATTTTTTGCTAACTAAAATAGGTCTATTCTAGAGTACGTAGATATTATTTCTTATAGAATTAGTTATATATTTGGTGTTATGTTCATGTGTATGCTGATGTAATGATGTCGATCCTGTCAAGGTCGCTCATGGATCACACCGGCCTCCCCACCACTGGACCTCATCCCCCTAGACCTGTTTGAGCCCATGGGGTGTATACCACTAGGTATGAACATTGGATACCCTGGATACCCATACAAACTAAAAACTTCAAATTAAAATATTTACATAAACAGATTTTCTTATCTTGCATTAAAATCTATTATTACTTTCAAATATATATTTAAGTAATAACTCTAGAGAAAATTTTACACTGAGATGTTTAACAATTACGTGTTTTTTAATTGGATTAATATTATGTTAATCTCCAGGGCCCCAAATAACATCAGTAGATATCGACCAGCCCCCACATTCTGATGATTCTGACATATTTATAGGAAAGTTCGAGGTGGGTTATATACTTGTATACTTCTTATGTACTGTTATTATATACGTGTTATTCATTGAACATTTGCTTCCAGGAAAGTATCCCTTTAACTGATTCTGACTGAGACCTTGCGATTACAAGATAAATTTAGTCCTAAGATTAATATTATTGTAAAATATATTTCGAGGATTATGTGATTATTTCATTCTATATAAACCCATCCATTCCACTTGATAACTAATTCATATTTAGAACAACAATACAGGTTACCGCCAATATTTGAATTCAAATTTCGTTTGTGTTCTATATTAATGACAAGTCTTGTAAATTATTTTGCTAATATATTTTTATGATTATAATCTCACCCTCTATAACTATGAGCATGCAATTTCCTTTCGCAGTGTAAATAATCCGGTATTATGATGTAGCTATGACGTGCCATTATATAGTTTGAATATCGCATTGTGACCGCCACGTGGACGGAAATAGGCCCTTTGAGGGTCTGACATAAAATGCGTTGACGATTGAACGCGATAGATGGCGCTAGTAGTAACAAGAAGTTTCAACTTGTTACATTTTGACAAAATAATTCAATATTTCAGCTGTTATTTTTAGTATAAGATGATTGTGTTATTATAGACAACCTGAAATCATAGTCACATTTATAGTTTTGAAATTTGATTTGAAATATCTTGAAGAATTAATAGTTTTATCCAAAATTATATCAGTAGGAAATCGGAAATTCCAAGTTCACGTAGTGAAATCCAAGATTTTCACGTGCACATATTTAAAATGAAATAAAATGTTTTCGGATAGCTCTGCGTTTTCTTTTATTATTTTTTACATTTTCCTGACGTTTCGATTACTTTCCAGCAACCGCGACCACGGGCAGATGACGTGAAAGTGTCTATATTTAAAAACAAAATAACAAAAAAATCGCATAGTTACTCGAAAAAACTTAGTTTAATTTTAAAATTTCGATTATATAAAAAATGACGATGTTGATTTTTGTTATGTAATTTTAAACAGATATTTTTCAATGGAATTACATCACAATAGCCATAACGAACCGGCGTTTGAACGCAAAAGACGAATTAACATTTTGAATTCGCGCCTTTGTCTGATTTCAAAAAGCCACGATTTTAATAACAGCAAAAACCCGAAATCCCGATTCGGAATCGTCGATTTACAACTAATTACACGTCAGCCATTCATATCATTTACCGCATGAAAATAACTATAAGCCATAAAATTAACAAGTTGAATGCAACAATAAAATGCGAATTGCATTCGTACAGTTTTTTACCAAAGACGTGCGCGTGGCGGTCGCGTGGCGTAAAATATTAAAACTGGTGTTAGAACTGACACGCGGCCTTTCCCACCAATAAATAGAGAAATCATCTGACAGCCCTATTGAATAGAACTATATTCATACACACAATGCAATGTGAACTCTATATCTTATGTCATAGAGCTAAATTTTAACCGTCGAACATGCATAGGTCAAGATCATGGTCGACATTTAAAAATGTGTCCTTTGGGATGGTTATATGGTAGGATTTCGGTTGTTAAGAAATAATAATAAAATAAGGGTTGTCGATGATCTAAATACCGCCCCCGACGGTTATCAGATAAAGCTATGGCACGTGTTTGCTGCGTTTTTTATCGAATTTTCATTTCGGCGTGCGAATGTAGGATCGTCTGGTTCGGACGTCTATGATGTTGTGGGAAAGGCTCGGGAGATGGGATAAAAAAAACCTAAGAAAAAGCCTTTCGCGATTTCATCCACCGTCTGCAATTCTACAAAAGACTATCATGTTTCTGTGACGTTTGTAATACTGCATTTATTTGATCGACTTTGATGATTTCAAATAGGTTCGACTTAACTCTATGAAATTCCAAATAACGTTTTAAAACTCTGACCAGAGAGTAATGCAATGTGCTCCAACTAAAGCAGCCCGTCAACGGTTATGCCAATCCAAATATTTCCCTTCCACCATCAATAGAATCAAATGATGACAAAACAAACTACATATCGCGGAGGTCATTAAAAGGCTACCCTAATCTCTCTCGAGGGCGCCCCTTATTTCATATTTTGATTATGATATCAATGTCAGCTATACATCCACGCTTTTTATATCCTTTGTTCCGTAATACACATATTAAACTATTAACAGTCGCGTGGCGACACATTCTGATCTTTCACACGTATAATGGATGTATTATTTTTGTTGTTATTGTGAGAAGCATTTTTATTACGGAGCTTTGTAAGTTATGAACATTTTTATATCTAATGGTAGTTGGTGGAAGTATTGTGGTTAAAACTATTTGACTATTTCAAGACATAGAAGTGATTCGAAAAGAAAAGAAACTCGCTGTAATTAGGATCTTCTTAATGGTGTTCCAGCGAGCTGGTTGTAACTTTATGGCATGCTGATAACATCAAACATACTGTTATATTAATATGTTTGTCAAATTAAATTAAGATTATTTGGTTTTCATTTTGTCAGTAATAAAGTTATTGATATAATTTCAATTGCATATTTATATTTTGATTTTCAATAATAAGTAACTAAGGCATTGGTTGAAAAGAAAAAAAAATATTTAAAAGTAGGTGAGGTGCGGTTTTTGAACTACCGTCGGTAGTTGACTAAACCGCAATTTGATTTGAGAATAGTTCACACCAATATGGGGATATAAATAACATTGTATAATTACATTAATATAAGTAGATTCTTAAATAAATTCATCACTAACAAGGGTTATGAAACATATACTCAATAAATTTCTATTAACATTTACACATAGAACATAATTAAACAACCCAATAGCATTTCTTTCTTCAATACTAATGAGAAATAAGAAATAAATAAGTACAATTCAAAACTATATATAAAAAACAGATAAATAATGACTAAATATGTCCGTCATCCCTCATTACCAGATGAAGACATCAGTTCAGCTAGTGTCCGATCTTAATCCCGCACACGTGGCGACGCGTGCAATACTAGTGTTGGAGGGACGGGCTTTTAATTATTGATGATGAAAATTTGTCTGTTTTAATGACAGATGATGGATTTGGTGATAGCGATGGTGATGTAGATTTTTTTTTTTTAATAAATTCATAATCAGAATTATAAAAAGTTACAAAATTACAATTCCTACGCTTAAAGTTTTTTAATGAATTGTATAGTAATCTAATAAAAACTAGACTTAAAATATATTTAATTCTTTTGTATGTAATAATATACTATATTTATTTAACATAAAATTTTAAAACGATAATAATTTTAAAAAGTCCGAACGACTTATTTGACAGTTTTATTACATTCATAAAATATGAGACTATCCAAAAGTAGAAATAACCATTTTTTGGTTATGTATAATATATAAGCAAAGATAAAGCTTTTTAAAACGTTTCTGTATCTCACTTCACAAACCCTTTATCCTCACAAAAAACAATTCAACAGAATCTCTCAAACCGGTACACGTTCCTCGCAAAGCCATTACAATATTTCGAACAGAAACTAAGGACTTAAAAAATCAATTGCAGAGGGATTGTACTCATATAGCAAGCATGAGCGCACACGCAAATTGTACTCTAACGTGATTACAACTGCTAGTTCTATATTGTCTTTACCCCCATCCCCCCTTCTTGACGCTAAAACGTGTTACTAGATGCGGTTGGAGGTTTCAAATTTATTATGTACCAATAAAAACTTTTATATTCTAAAGAAATACTATCTTTTATATGCAACGTTCTTTAGGAGTGTATGGAATAAACTAGATGTCGCTACTAGTCATAGGTGTATGTGTATTTAAGTCGTTAAATAACTTATTATTTTACAATTAAACATTGAAATGTCTTTGAAAGTTTTAAATAGCTGAAAAATATAATAATATAAATTAATATAGTTAAATTGATGAGATCGTATATTTTAAACGGTAGACTTTTCCAGAAACGTTTTGTCTTGTTATAGAAGTGATTTGAGTGTAACTTCATTATGGCCGCCGCTGGGGCCCCGTGATTTTGATAATTCTATTGCTCTGCGGTTGTGTATTAAATTGTTTCGTGTAATAATCGACTTAGAAATTCACAATTAAAATATGGAGAAAGCAAAGCTAGGAGGATTAATTGATGTATTGCGTCATAAAAATTTACGTTTGTAAATAAATATATCATTTTAATATTATCCTAAAACATCGGAAGTTTTAAAATAAATTTTTAGATATAAAAAACTTATCTCACCGTCGCGTCGGCGAATAACATCGAATCTAAGTGAAACAGAATATATCATAATTTATGACTACTATTAATAAACTTATATATACATATATGTATTGAGAAAAATAATAAATTATTATGTACATAGGAACGACTTGTCTCAAACAAACCCTTATGTTATAATGAATATCCCCTAACGTAATAAGGGTCGGGGTCTTTATGCAATAACTGGCTAATTTGATTTTTATTTTCATCTCGTTTTGCCCTTTGATTGTCCCCGTAGGCCGGTAGTTAAATTTACTGAATAGACCATTGTGTTCGGAGGTATCGCGGCATGTCACTTTATTTAATGCCCATTTTATCTTACTTTTTTTGTATTAATCTGACATAAATATAAAAAATATATAAATGGATAATTAAAACAAATAAATCATCTAATTACAAGAAATCGCAAGAAAACACTGAGCAAATGACATACAAGAATGTTTTTGAAATACATATGTATGCCTACAATAATATTTTTGGCACATAATTATAATGAATGAAAAATCAATTCTCGTATAGTTTAAATTATAATAGTATCATCATACATTAACTACTATAATTTTTTGTCTATGGCTTCATTCGCGCTGGAATCGTTGAGTGTTGCCAATGTCATAATATGAATATTGTAAGCAGTAAGTCATTCGATTTAAATATTCTCAACGAAACTTCATACGATCTAACAATATTCAATTGACATATTTTAATTAATTGTATAGGTATTTCATCATCATCATCATCATCAGCCTATAGGAGCCCACTGCTGAGCAAAAGCCTCTTCTCACATGGAGAAGGTTAGAGCATTAATCACCACGCTTGCTCAAGACGGGTTGGCGATGTTTAGGTATTTATATGAGTATAATTAATATATAATATATAGATATAAGTACATTTTTTATTCATACATCTTAATTGACTTTTTTTACGAATGAGATGACAATAATTCATTCTATTAATAAGAACATTTTGGTAACATAACTTCTATTAATTTTATTGTAACTTGTGTAGTAAATTCTAAGTTAGTTAACCCATCTATCATAGTCTTCTTTTCTAGGATGGAACATATGATGGAATCATAATCTGTATTGAACTTGTCTGCCAGATGTTTGCATTTTCATTCAAAATTATTTGGCCTAATAGTATTAACGTAGGTTATTGAACGAGAGACTCGAAACGGTCCGTGTGTAGTTACGATTCAAACTTGGACTAAGAATACGTACCAGAAATGAAAGACTAGCTTCTAAGAATAAGCTTTTTAATACTATTGTAGTAAATTAAATTCAACTGGTCTTAAAGTTATAATTTAGTCATATTTGGCATTAGATGGAAAAAAAATATTTCTTCAATAATATAGAAACCTCTTTCGTACGTCATAAGATTCCTCTTACAGTCTAATATAGAACAACAAGGTATACATAAAAAGCTAAAAAAAAAAATTCATTAAAATTTCAAATGCAAGCCTCGAAACAAGAATCTTCGCAACAACAAAAGCCTTTGTCACAACACAACACCGAAGTTCACACGGGTTGTGTGGTAACAGAATAATAGTTTACGCGATAATTATCTATATTGAAATGCAACAAAGGCTATAATAGTTTGAAATGATTAACAAAAACTGTGAATAACGTATGTGAGCTAATTTAACATGTAGATTTGTAGAGGCACTTAGTTGAGAGCTCATTGTGTTTAAGAACGTTGTTTCGGAATGCTTCCTAAAATGTTTATTTTTGCAAATACTAAATTATAGGAATTTATATTATATATAACGTTTGCAAACTCATCAAAATAACTTAAAATTTCATGTTTCACTTTAAAAACTGAGTTTAAAACTGATCGAGTAACAAAGATGTTTTTTATTTGATGAACAAACCATATTTCCTACACTCTTTTTTTTTAAATCTTCATATTTCTTATTTTGATTAAAGTTAATCACAGATAGATCAAACTATACCTAATCTTTTTAAGTCATTCCTCAGTAACCAGTATGCTTACTCATAGTTTGCTACACGCTACATACTTATTTTTAACAGTTTTTCATGTATAAATCCTCTCACGTATAACCGCAGTCTATTGAACGAGAAACGGAAAACGGCTCGTATGTAGTTCGACTATTCAAACCCGCAGTACGTTCTACATCGCAAAACCCGACGGCGAAAAATAAATTACTAAGAAAAATAATAAATCTCTAGCAAACATATAACATTTATATGATTTATGTAATACTTTTTATTTACTAATGAGGCCACTTATAAAACATATATATAGAAAGTATGTTATTATTTAAAACGACTCAAACATCGATGTAAATGTTATTTATAGTGTTGTTAAAATTATCCTTTAACCGATATTAATAGAAAAATATATATATACAACAAGTCAAATTCATGTTTCATCGCTTTTAAAAATCCTTTACTTCATTCTTAATTTCAAATCCTCATCAGCATCCATCAATACTCATCAATACTCATCAATATTCATCGATAACATATTTTTAACACAAACTCAACGGAAAACATCAGTTTTATTTTTCAATGTTATTTCTACAAATCCAACAGTGCTATAAAATATTTAGCCTTTAAATTTTGTCAGACGTGAGACGTCAAAGCCTAAGTTCGGTAAATTCAGTAAATTTCAAGTCTACCGGCTTCTCGGGGAGCTAATGTAAACTTTATTCTTAACCACAATGTTAACAAAAACGCCGCGTTTATTACAATAGTAATTATTTTTTACAGAACAAAAATCTCATATATAAATGCTCAATAAATATATATTACAACACAGTCTTCTTTTATATGGTTTATATTTAAAATGAAAAACGTATTTAATTTTAATTAATTTAATGATTACAATACTCATACTAGTAACCAGTATTTCCAAAGTATAGTTCTCAGTGTTGCTATATCCTACCAATTAACGAGGAAAAAAACACTGACATTAAAAATATTGTTACAAAAACGCCGCGTTTCTTGGACCCCCGTTCTGTTTCCAGATCACAGCATTCGTGAATCTCCAAATCTGTCAGCGAAGGGTTGGAACTGTTCGTGGCACCTTGTTTGAACAAAAGGGTTTTTTGGCGTTCCACGCTCCGACGAGCCAGGGTACATTCGGTGAAATACTGATTGCATTACGTTACCCATCTAGAATTCTGATGGATTTTATTGAATAAATGTCCGATTTTTTTCTGCTATTAGGCAATTTAAATACGATAGCTGTCAGCTGCAAGATTTCTTCATAATTAATAGCTTGTTGAGACCCTGATCAATTCAATACTTGAGATAAAACGATTTTACGCTTATATTAATTTATCACAGGTATTTATTTAAATATATACATATATGTACTATGTTTTCCTGTCTTCAGGACTCTATATATGTAATTAGCAAAAAGAACTTATTGCGATTTCCCATAATATATTATTTTATCACATAAATTTCTTTATAACTATTGTAATACTATTCATACAATAATAACTAGTCATATAAAGGCATAAGAATATATGTATTTATTCCAATATATTAGATATTAAAGTCTAACAAACAATAGTTATCGTTTAATTCAAAGCCACATTAATCATAGCCACGATTAGCCACAGCCACTTCACATAACTGAATACCTTTTCATTCACATCATCAGACACGGATAAAATTCGATTCGTAATTCAAATTTCAAAAACTGTTAATTCGTTACGCACCGATCGCGGACACCCACGGTACAAGTGCAACAATGACGTCATTAGGCACAACAATATGGACAAAATAAACCTTAGAACACGAATCATAGAGGTTACATATAAAAATAATCCTGGCCGAAAATGTGGTGAAATTTTTAAAAATAATAATACGTCATTCCCTCTGTCTTTTTGGTTCAGTGTACCGTGATGCATGCTACGGTCGTATGTTGAATTTGATGAGTATATAACTTTTGTTTCCATTGTATAATATGTTTATATAAAACTATATATATACTATACTTTATTTACAATTTTATATCTATAGAGAAAAGACTTGTCGACATACATTGGGGACATTAAAAAGACTTGTCAGCTACTGCAATATTAAATTCTTTCTATCGTATTCTATATTCAAAATTACATTAAAAAAAATGTATTTTTATTTTTGCTTTTTATTAAAATATCAGCAACGTTTTCTAATACAAATGTATTAGTGTATAAGGAGTCATTATCACAGAACAATGGGCACATACAATAAAATCCGACGGCTACACTCGCGCGAATTTAAATCTCGCCCGGGGGGTGTTAGGAAGCGGTGATTTGTGGTTATTTACCGCGTTAAGTTTCCATTTTGGTTTTCAACTCGTGCGTTATCGCGACGATTTCGATTCAAATTTCGTTTTTTTCAGAGCCACTCGCCATTATTGCGCCATTGTTCGTATTCGCGAATCGATTAATGATATTCCGCTCATAATTTATAAATCTATTCTATACGTATGAGATTATTGAAATAAATTCGTTTATCAGAAAAGCATATTATTAAACTTCAAGCGAGGTTTACTGATAATAGTAACTAGGTACTTCAATAGTTTCTACTTGTATGTGGGAATTTGTATCTATATGTATATGTAGGCTCGAGATTAAAGTTTTTTTATCTTTGCCATTATTCACGATAAGCTTGGCTGCAATTTTTACAAATATAACACGAATTAACCGACGAATTAAGTCTTATATATATATATATATCGTTTAGACGATAAAAAAATACGCGGAGACATCTGTTTGTTGTTATTAGATTACCATGTTACTTAGGTATTTACGTTTCTTAAGTTACAAGTATCTAAACACTTCAAGTAAACTCACATATAGTTAATAATCAAGGGTGACAATGATACAATTATCCTTTAATCTTTAATTAATATTTCCACGTATGAATATAAAGGTTCTTATTCAGTAAATATTTGGATGACGAGTACCGAGACAATGATTTAATTTTTAACTTAACTAGAAAATAAGTTAACTGAGGTTTTGCTTGCATTGACCGTGATAGTTAACTTAACTTTAAATGAATTATAATTTCATTTGTAGCAGTTAAGAATCAAATATTTTATTAACAATAGTTAGGTCATTACCTGAACCCCGCGGCGTTACCGCGCCATTTCTCGGCGGAAGTGACGTCATTGTGATGTCAATAGATGGCCCCGTCTTCCGCCGCCGGCGCACCAATGGAGCGATCGTTTCCGTACGCGATTTAACAGTTATTTAGAACATGTCGCGGTTAATAGCCAGCGTAATGTCGGTTTAGTTAAGTATTTAACTTAATCTGTGTCAATGTAAAAGTTGCCAGCAATAAAAGATGTGCTCAGCTAATATTATTAAACCTTCTTGATTTATTATTATTACATGTACCTGAAGACAGAAAAAACAGAAAAAGATATGTACTTTACACAGATCGGAACACACTGTAATTACAATTTTGTTATAAAAATCAAAACAGTATTTGTACTAATCCAATATTAATAATGAACGCGAAAGCTTTAAAAAAGTAGTATGCGAAATAATTTTTTTTTATAAAAATTCTAACCTAAGTACTAAAAACAATTTGCACAAAACAAAAAACTTTAAAATAATTCAAGTTGCATGTCCAAAACACATTTGTAGAGACTAAATATTTGTACAACAAATAAGAATGGTTTATCTCTTTAGTTAATTCTCTAACAATGATACAGAAATATATGAATTGGTGATATAACGGGATGAACTTGTCGTTTCATGTTACTTCATTATGTTACAGTTTAAGATGTTAAATAAACATAGAATTATTATTAAATAAACGGATGACGTTATGCATGTATAAGTCATCAAATGGTTTGATTTTTTTTTGTATAAACTAATAAAATTTTGTTCTTAGCTTTGGTATGAATCGTCCGGATTATTAATTGTAATGTCGTAAATGTTAGTATTGCATAAAATATATTATATGCAAATATACTGATAAAATATTTACTTGTATGACGCCTAAATTATATGAAACCTAAATTTTAATCCAATTATATTTACTGCTGTCCCCGAATAGAAAATATATTAAATATGGTGTCTGTATCTTTAAAATTATATGTTATATTACATCATCCAAACAACCCTACTAGATTAAGAACGCTAATCAGTGAGGGTGCAAAATACCACCCCTCCTACAAGGACCGAGTATTAAAAACACAATAAGAAGCAATAACACGCCACGCACAGGCAACAAAACTACCACACTTCTATCCTCGCCCTTATGTCACTGTCATTACGAGCTGTCAAACGTTTGACAGCCAGCAAATGACATTTGGCAGCAATAATTCGTAACGCCTTCAAAGTGTCATATCACTCATTCATATAAATACATATTTTGAATTGCATCATTATATTTTATAAAGGGTGCATTATTTTATATCGTTTTGAAAGTAATAAATACTGTTAGGGTTGTAAGTTAATTTTTTTACATTTATATTAATATTCATGTGTCTTTATTGCTTTTAAATTATGTTTAGTTTATACAAAACTGTTAATGTCTAATGAATAACAAACTTTAACTCTTTATATTATAATTTATACTTTTGAAAATACTGAATTCACTTTATTCGATCGAAAGTATATTAAAGACCGAATAGAAATTTCTTTATGTCGTTAGATTTAAAATATAAATTACCTTTAAACAAATTAAGGTTAAAAAAACTGATTCATCCATGTTGCTCTAAAAGCTCGAACCACCAGAAACCTTAAGGTTTTCCAGTAAAGCTTAGTATGTACCGATATGAGTTGGTAAATGTTGAAAGTGGGGTGATTTTTTCGGGTTTTTACCTTTCAAAAACAGTATACGCTAGGTTTTACTGCTGTCAGGTAATAGATGTTAGTTTTAGGAAGAAAAAAACAACGTGGAATTCGGAATTATTTACATTAATCAACCGAAGCTAATCTTACCTAATACGTTAACCGCTAAGAAGTGGTGAATCTTAGGTTCTACTGTAAAATCTTAAGATTTACGGCAGTTCCAGGTTTAAGAGTAACACATTAAGAAAATTAGTGAATGACACGAAACTGAATGTAACAAAAATAAGTGGACTAAAAAAACGTAAAAGAAAACAAGATATGACCACAGCGCATTTCTTGTACAAGTTTATTCTAATAATAAAATGTGGTTTTATTTAGAGGATTTATTTATTACTGTAATGCAAACGATATGGAAAATAAATATATTTACTAAGCACATAAATAAATAAAGATAAAGGCATAGAAATAATTGTGTCTGATGTAATGATAGTCCCTATGTGCGTTTGTTTATTAGTCAACCGCACAGAATCTCACCCAGTATAAATTAAATTTTATAATATATTATAATAAAATCAAAATACAGAAACGAAGTCGCATTTAGATCCAGTATAAGTAAATCCTTATATTTAGCTTGCATCGTTTTGCAATGCAGTCAATAAATATGCAAAATGAGTGCCCTAAACATGAAATTTGGAGCGATTTAAATTCCGACTTGCGTCTAGCTTATTTAAATGACAATGCTTAAAGTATCCGAGGGTCCGTTTTATGTTTGTACGTTTGAAACATACGAATAACTAAACTTATATACTTTATGTCTTGTATATAACAAATACACGATAAGAATGGCATTGAAATTAGTATAATGTTTATAGAGTGATTGTTTTTGATGCATATTACTAAACATATATATACATGTATTGCTTTATAGTTACGTAGTTTAAAATTCTAAAACAAACATAGTGTCTGTAACTTAAAATATATATATATATATATGTTTTGTGAAAAGTATATAAATTCTAGTTTATTTACTCGAATAATTATTACGAAATAATTAGTTTTTTAAATATTATAATATTTTTTGACATGAAATTTTATTAATGTCTTTATAAGTATTTAAGAACTTAAGCTTTTTCTTATATATATTTTTTAACTATAGCTTTATTGGCACTGGAATCGTTGAATATCTTGCTAATGTCAACGTATTTGTTTATTAGACGAATTATAATCTTGAGGGCTTTGTAGAGGAAACAGGAAGGAGATAAAAAAATAATAATTTTAACCTCATTATAAAACTAATAGACATCATATAATTGTTAAAATTTAGAATAATTCGTTTATAGAATTCTTGAATGTAATTTTTTTTCTATTGTCACTAAGATCTTAAAAAAATTTGACATTTAACATACATTTAAACTCTCCAATAACAATTAATTGTAGAAACTGATGTTTAGCAAAACTTTTTAGAGAATCAGTGGGCCTAGAGATAAAAAAAATTGAATTCCATTAAGACAAAAATAAAATGTGAACTAGGTAAGAAATTAGCACTACATAGATTTTATTAAAATCACTTGTACATAATATCTACAGCGTCATATAAGTCAAATATAAAAATTACAAGAATGTTTCTTAACATTATCGTGAGTATTTTAACAGATAGTCTATTGAACAACAAAAGCCCATGAGGGTCAGAAATAGGGTGAACTAAATTCTGTTACGAGGGAATGTTTTTGAAAAATATAGGTTTAAATGTTTGGTGGACATATACTATATATAAGTACCAGATTTTTTCGTCTCATCTTTAGTAAACATATCAAATTTTGATGAAAATTATATTTGTTGAACCGACAATACAGATCAATTGCTAAAGCCGAATGGTTCCGGATAGCACTAGACTCTATTGATAACGATAGCTGGTCCCTGAATTAGAAGAGCTCTGGACTAACTCCAAGATATGTATTTGATCCTCTGATATTCCAACAATTTACTAGTTAAATCCGAATTTCGATGATATAATTCCGATGAGATAGATGCTTTCGAACTATTTTCACTCATTACATCAATGAACCTGTAATAAGAACGAGAAAAATTACACATACACAAATTAATCAAATACAAAAATCTTTGTCGTTTCCATATAAACGTTATATATGAATAAAAAAAAAATACAAAATTAAATAATTTAAATTGCCAATAAAGCTGAGCAATATATCCGCATTTTCAAAATGTACCGTGTAAGACGCGTACGTTATAGCGGGTTCATTTCCCGGCACGTGTCCTTTTAAACGGCCGTACAAGGGTCGAGTCCCATACAGGATATAAATTATCTTAAATATTATGTACAAATAAATGAAATAGATTTCAGGAACGGTATTTAATTTGAATGAATTTTCTTCGTTCTTTACGTCAAAGTATTCATTACGTCACATTGTTAACTTAAAAAAATGTCATGACTTAATATTATTTATTGGGTAATGAGATCTAAGTCTTTCGCCTGACATTAAAATACAACTAAACTAGTCCCGACGGTTTTTTTTATTCATTTGTGTATTAATGCTTGTTATTGTTTTTATGTATCAAATATTTTAAATCAATTGATTGTGACCTATCCGTAACATTAAATTAAAATGCTATATATGTTTTAGATAAATTTAAAATATTTTAGGTAAAAATAATTTAGTATCAGTGAGTGTTTTGAATGGTTACCAACTCGCAATATTATATAATAAATGAAAGTTGTGTTAGTTACACTATTTATAAATCAAGAACGGCTGTAAGGATATGGAGGAGAATTGATGGGATGATAGCTTTGAACGAGAAGACGGACATAGGATATTTAATTCTGTTCGATCGAAAAAGAAAAAAAAAACCTAATAAATTCCAATATCTGGTTATTTATGGCCGTTAGGGCGGAAAGAGTTCGCCCGGTCAGCTATACATATATTACTAATGCCGAAATTAACGCGGAAGAAGTCGCGGGCAAAAACTGGTACTTTACAAAAGACAACTACGATAAAATAATAAAGTATTGATGTAATTCAGTACACAAATCATGACTCTTTTACTATTAAATTTATTTACATTAGATTTTAAAATATAATGCTTACAACATATCGATCTTATAGCTAAGTTAAACGAAAAAGGTTTATTTCAAACTATTTATGATATATATATATATATATATATTCTTTTATAAATAATAAAATTTTGGTAGAATTCGTTTACTGTAGGTGTTTTTAACATTTCGGGTTAACATTTTAACATGAAGACAATACAGTATTGGTTTGCTTAAACGATAATTTTACTGTATAAATTAACTGTAATGATATTAAAAGATAAAGGTGGAATTTGATTGACTTAATTTATGTCTTTATATAATTTGAAAATTTGAAAATTTGTAAATTGAAATTTATTAGAAAATGTTTTGGAAGTATAAAGAATGTTTCTTTTATAATTACAATATTAAACTTGATTGATAATATATTTAAGGTTGAAGCTGTATTGAATGTCCACGTGAGATGTGATATTAGATATGAATTATTTCCAAGAAATAATCACTATGAGGATACCATAATTAATTCTGCTCTTCCATAGACCGTATTCAATTTATTGTAGAGCAACACTGCTTATAGATCGTTTCGATTAAACTCAGAAAAAGTCAAATATTTACATATTACACTTTATTTATACATATTTAATTGAAAATTACGAAACGCACTAGAACCTTTTTTATTTATGTATAACATAATTTTATATTCTCGCATAACAGAAAAATCTATTAGCCAATACGATAGTCTTTCTCAACAGTTAGCTTTACAGACAAACCTATTTTCAATAAGATTAATTTAATCGAAAACTTTCTCAATGGACGTTAGCCTTCTTATTTTAATAATAATAAAAAAAAACACACAATATCTGGCAACATTTAAATATAAAAGCACAGACTAATCCGTCGTTAAAAAAAAAAATGTTAAAAGAAATCTTTTCATTTACAATGGCAAGAGAATAAAAACACAATGCGATTGAAAGGCAGTGGGGCGAGGAACGCCGCGCGATTTGCATTGTTGTATTGTTGGAGATGGCGCTTTATTAAGGGCAATGACGGTACGCAGTAATGATTATGAATCTTTTTTGTTACAACAAATATATAAAACATTGTATTAATTTACTGTCACATTCAAATCTATAAGAGAATAAAATTTTTATATCGGCTCAATAATTAATTCGTTATAAAAATGATTTTCATCGATTCCATGAATCTTGTAACGCATAAGTTATAACAGATATATCGATATTCAAATCGATTTCCTTTTCAATTCCTAATACAATATCTACCATATTAAGAGCAACCGCAACAGATGCGGCCGATGCAATTTGTGTACTCACTTCGTTAAACAGCAATATAATTTGAAGGGATCTCTATTAGCATTATTTGATGTTTCAATACTGTTGTTATATTTATTGAGACAGCATAAATTTGTATTTGTTCTAGCGAAAGGTGCATGAAAATTGTTCATGAAGTGCCCGCTTCATAATTACAAATGTAACTATCATTTGCGTTAAACGAAATACATATCAGCAAGTTACGGTTATGCGTTTTAATTGCCATTTTTTTTTGTTACATAACTCATTAAAATTTAAGAAACATTCATTACAGCCGTACAGATGCTGTTCAATGCGTTCGAATGAGAACGATCGCGAATAAAGAAAACCAACCGTGGAGTTGTTCAGTCATTTGACGAACATACCATTTGAACCACACCCGACCATTAACCTAAAAACCAGCTATAATCTTTCAGAATCCTTGCAGAATCTTACGGAATACCATCTGCATAGCAATCTTGAAAATGCATTTTCACAGAGGCGTGGCTTGAATCAGCCAATGTGCAGTCAGGCAAAATATAGTGCACCCATACAAAGCAGAACTACCACGCACCCCTCACATCATACAAACCGGATGATGGAGGAAGATCGCGTCGTATTTCCACGGCTCACTATATAACGGTTAGGTTTCTGGCTCCGCCTATCGTCACGCTCAGCCGGTTTCCCAACGAGATAGAATGAGATAGTATATCAAACTAGAATAAAGTAAAGTCAGATTTTCTTAGATATAGTTCGTCAGATGTGATCCATTGTTGGTACATAGGTATGACGACAATGTGTATGTAAATGAGACCTTATTTATGATTGGCTGGCCTTTACGAGAATTTATCTTATTGATATATGGGGAAAGTTATTTTTATAAAGATAGGATTTATTTGCTATATTATCGCAAAAGGTTATAGGCAATAACGAACGCGGGATTTAAAATGTAATTTAACGTACACAATGCCTTCAACTATTATATAGGTTTACACGTTTCAACATATTGAATCGAGATCATCAGTTATTTTATATTAGGATCGAAACTAATCAAAAATATCATACATCATATAAGAATATATCTGATATCATTTAAAACATAAGCCTCGTATATATAAAATATATTTTGAGTCGTGATGTTAAGTTTTTACGACTCCAATGATATATTATTATGGTCCCCATAGAGGGAGGTATGGTAATATCCTCTTAAATTGTCATCCGTTTGGTAGTAAACTTGGGAAGAATGTATTTTTACAGAGTTTTATAGTTCTTCAAAATTTATAAGCACAGTTTTTGTTATATATCATTCTTTTGCGGTGGAATAGAATTTGGTATTCGATTATTTTCAGAGACAATATAAATATTTTATAACTATTATTTATGAATTCGATTAAATACGTATATATATACATTATAAGATAATTTATATACAACCTTATATCTGGTAAAAATTAACGTTAGAATTCATTTGTTAAAGCCAGGCGTTAATTTATTAAAATATTCCTAATTACTTATTTTTGGATATACTATATTATGAATAGGTTTACCAATACAATCTATGTATACAATAATTAAAATTAGAGTATTAAATGAGGTTTATATAAAACTCATTACACATTTGTCCATAAAAGATCATGGGCGTTCTTAAATATCTTTATTTCATGCTATTTTTTATATTACCGTTGCATAAAGTTATATTTATAAGGACTATAACATACATATGTTATACAGGCTAGCGACGGAACACGCATAAAAGCCTTAAAAAGGAAGGTCTTTTTTTTTATCAAAACGAGATTCATCTCATACCAATTATGTCATACCATTATGACAATCATCAAATTACAGCCATACTTCCAAATTATATAAGAAATTTAAACCTTAATAAAATCTATTATAAAAAGCAAAATAAATAGTTACTATGTCTCAAAGAAATAATAAATAATGCTATTGCAAAAGAACCATCGTAAAATTCAGTTAAATAAATAAGCTATGCCTCAACAAGATAATAAAAAACATTATATAAAAATTACTCTTTTACAAAGAATTGTAACATAATACTAATTCAATATTAGTTAAGGCCAAAATTATTAAATAGTTTTGCATAAAACATTCTTATGATCTTTAATAACATTACATAGAGGCCAATGTTCTTGTATATAAGAGTATATAAGGATAGCCGCACTAAATCTGACGATGCACTGGATCAGCCATTACTGCTAATGACTTCGACACGGTACCTGCCTCCAATGATACAGGGCTGGTGATCATAATAAAATTAATACTATCATATGTGAGACTCACAAGTGAGACTTTATAAGCATTATAAGACTTACATAACACTTATTGAGAAAGAAAATAATTATAATGAGACTTCAAAGAAATGTTTTTGAGTATTGTTTTTTTTATATAAATATTTTATTACCTATTTATTGAATCAAAATTTTTACGGACAAAAAATATCTATAAACGAATAATAATAATAATAAACACAAAACATTTTATAATAAATAATTTTATTTTAGTCAATCGACAACCCTATACCGTGCTACTGCATCAATGCATCGGGCATATTACGAGAACACGCTACCGCATAAACATCGCTACGCTGAGCTACGTCGAGCTACGCCTTGCTACGCTGTGCTACGCCGGTCTACAGTACGGGCCTACACGTTGATTGGATTCACGCTGACGGCTTGATTCCGTCATCGGCTGTTATAATTGAGCCGAACCTATAATTATATCCTAACACTATTTCCTAATAGTGTTTATTATGGCAACACTAAATAGAATATTATAAACACTTTTCTATAATTGTAGCAGAATTTTAATGAGCAACTGTAATTTTTTTGATCTGTTTTAGTAAAAATTTTTAATATTAATATACCTTTTATACTTAATTAGAAGAATAATAACATTTTATATATCGATAGTTTCTTAAATAAAATAATTTACTGTCGTCTTTACATTAAGACTTTGGTTTCAGTTGAATATTGCTATCAAAAATTCAAAAATAATATCCAAAAAGTCGGTCGCTAGAACATTCTTCGTACTTGAAAATGACGAAGATTATATAAAAAAGTATTAAAAAACTCTTCAGTTTTAAAAATACAATTTAAAAAGGCCGATGTCCTTACAAAGGGTGTTCATAGGCCTAATGGGCGTAAAGTGTAAAACTGAATGATCACGCAGTGCTTAGTTAGCGTAAAACGTGCTCAGTGGGGGCGACGCTGGCCAGGATGTTACAGGAACTTTAAATTTACTCTGCTTATTATATGATATTTTATATCGACTATCGATAAGCCTCGTTTAAAATTAACTCAACTATACAAGAAATAAATATATCTACTATCGATAGGTTGCCTTACTTAGACGAGAATAAGCTTCACTTCTTATTTTCGAAAGACTAAACCTGTGTTTGTCTGAAAAATGTTACGACTAGAAAACAATTCGTAATGAGATCTAAGATTTTCGCGAGTTTTATTCATTTAAATGAAACTAGTATTTTTCGGATATACTACGCGTCTCGTCTGCCCGTGATCACGGTTGCTGAAAAGTAACCGAAACGTAGGGAGTATGTAATTAAAATAATGAAAACGTGTAGTAAATCCGGAAATATTAGTTTCATTTAAACAATGCATACTTAATTGTATGACTTTCTTTATATCTCTAAGATATCATATATACTTATTAACCAAAGCAACACATAAATTTTCTTATATTTTATTTATACTGTAATTGGATGGGATAATATTTTATATTTTTATTAACAAAAAACCTATTACACCAATAAGTAATAAACAGAATTTTGTCTCTAATGGCTAATTTATAATAGAGTAATTTGGGAGCAAAACTAAAAAAGTAGGTCTTAAAGTTGTGAAAAACTTCAAAGGTATGTCTAAGAGTATGCACATCGTGGTACAATTAAGAAATTGTTTGCGATCGGCTAATGGCACATTATTTTGTAGTTTATTTACTATAGTTTACTGAAATCATGAACGATCCTTCCTCTGTTGTTAATTTAATGTTAAAATATGAAGCTATTTCTAGGAATCATACATTTTTATTCTTGTCCAAGAGTCTCAGCTGTGCGGGAGCAACGTTGATTTGATGAAAGCAATGTTGCCGGTTATAAAGCCAACTCCAATCTTTGTCATAGCTTCTAACCACCGGTGCGTTACAAGTTGCCAGTTGGATGCATATACAAAACATACACATAACATAACAGCATAACCGTCCATTAAATCGTTAGAAAATAAACCAGAATTCAACTTATTAAAGTCTATTTTCGAATACAAAGGTTTGGTGTATAAGGTACGGTGTCGCAAATAGGTTTTGCCTCTGTGCTTGACAATAATGCATGGCTGAGCTAATGTTTGCTTTGTATCAGCCAACACTAGTTATGTTGACCGCGGTCCGCTTCAGGCGTGAATGTATAATTTGAATGGACGGAATGCCCAATTAAAGAGGTTCATGCATTTTGTATTAAGATTAATTTTAGTTATTGTTATTTAATCAAACAATTTCACAATATTTGAAAGACTCTATTTGTACATATTTTTATTTATATACTAAATCGAAATATTCTTTTAATACCACTGTTCTGAGATTTCGTGATTATATTAATCCTTTGAAACAAAAACACATATGTATGACTTGTGAATTAGAAACGTGCACACACCTCCTGCTGTTCTATCAGGACATGAAGATTGATTTGAGATTGTTATATTCAAACAAGATAATACACTGGACCATTTTCCGAGAATAGAAATGAAACTGTCCATGCGGAAAATAATTGTCCGCTGAAAAAAACACTCCTATTTCCAACTATATTCAATTTAACTGTCAAAAGCGAATATTTTATGGTCCAAATCGTCACAATAACATATACTGTTTTGAAATTATACATTCATAGTTTTGAACGGAAAATACACGTGAATAAAAAGGAGGTTTTTGGCAAACAGTTATTTTTTTTTTATCAAACATATTAAAAACATTCAAACATTTATTTTGCATAAAAAATAGTCTCTCGAATAGTAATAGGTATAACAGCACACTGTTAGCCATCTAAGCCTTTGAAAATACCAACACTAGAAGATATCCTATAGACGTGTTGATTACTTGTGTATTACCATAGCTTACAGGCTTTCCCATTATCCATAGGGGTCTAAAAGCCACGTACAATGGGCTCTCGAAAGCGCACAACGCCATAAAATACGTGTCCAACGGTCAACAGATTGGTATCCGCTTTAAATAAACAGACATGTACAAGTAAATAATATACACAATAAAAATACATTATAAAAAACTTAAATAACAACTTCCATCGTATAAACCAATAACAACTAGTACCTAATATTTAGGACTATATCCACATTTGAATTTCTCAAACAATGAAAGCATATAAAGGAAAGATACTGCTTTTCCTTTATACATATTATTAAACAATTTATATTAAATTTTAATAATTTTGTCTCAAAATTCTTAAAAAAAAAAATTTAGAACATATTATAATTATTTACTTGCGCGTCTTTGTCTCTATACGTGTGTATGTATGTGTGTATTTATTTATTACCCCTCTAAACATTAATAACTCTCGATGCAGCCTAGATCCAGTGATTCATTCGAGAGCCAACCCACGTCTACTGGCAGACAGACTGGCCGAGGCGAATTGAAATGGAGATAACCAGAAATCTCTATAGCACGCATTATACGATGCATTTCGTTAATCACGTCACTCGATGTTCTATAGTTGTATAAATTGATATAGAATTTCATACAAATAAATAAGTATGGAAGAATAAATAAGTGTCTGTAAAAAAACACGAATATTTCTTTCCGACATTCATCTATCAAGTTACTTTGATTGTAACGAGCGTTCAAATTGTTAATAACGTACTTTACATGCGTACAAACCGTAGATACATCTTTTATAATATAATTAACACATATAAAAACCCATATTTAAAAATTAAAAAGAACTCTTTTAAAAATTTATGTCTTATGATTGAAAACTTAATGTTTTTAAAAAATACCTCTCATTGACTTATAGTTGCTTTTGTTTAAATATTTTACATATGAATTGATGTAAAATTTTGCTTTGGCTTACTTTACCGACGGCCGTTGTGAAGTAATTTAACCATTCCTAGAATTTTTGTTACCTGCATGTAATGTATTTATTTCTATAGAATAGAAATAAAAAAACATGTAGTAATGTAAAATACATAATATATATAAATAAATATTTAAATTTAATATAACGGTACTATATTTAACGGCTTCATATTTGAATACGGATTTAGTAATTCCGTTATTTGTACTTTCAAAATATTATAATAGAAAGAAATAAACACAAACATTAAACTTGTTTTTATAACAGATAATATAAAAAATATTTTATCTGTGGAAATTATAAAAAATATTCATTCGAACATATATA
Source organism: Danaus plexippus (assembly GCF_018135715.1). Classification (NCBI taxonomy): domain Eukaryota; kingdom Metazoa; phylum Arthropoda; class Insecta; order Lepidoptera; family Nymphalidae; genus Danaus; species Danaus plexippus. Next base: position 3,776,488 of record NC_083554.1, read on the forward strand.
TATAATTCAACACATAAATATTTATTAAATTAATGATGTTTAAGAATTCTCTACATTAATACATTCTGTTATATAATAATATTAAATGATTTAATTAATCAAATAGTTTTATCATGTAACCCGTGATACCGAATGTGAGACGAAACACATCCTAATTACTAAGGTTTTATACACACATCAAATATTACTTTACAAAGGCACGTGATTACAATATGTTAACCAAAGCCTTAACTTTAACTACTAATTAAGCGAAAAAGCTAATCCTATTCAGAAAATTAAATTAAAAGTAAAAATTATGTATTTTTTTTATTTATACGAAATTCTCACCTGTACCTTAAATACTTTTTGTATTGCTTTTTTTAAACCGCAATATTTATTACTTAACAAGTAACTGAGAACTATATGTAATCTAAGGTCAAAGTCTTCAAAGCCAAATTAACTACCAGTTTATTATATATATATATTATAATAATAATATGACAAATAGTTTTACATTTAACAGTCAGTTACCAAGATGGTACCACCGACTTTATACGTAGTGAATCAAATATATAGTGAGTGGAGCGTCTTTGATCACACTTGCAAGTCAAATTGGCGGTTTGAGGGAGTCGTGATATTTGATCTTATATAATATATCCTTGGTATTCCATTTAAGATTTGAACTTACAACTATAAACAACAGTTTATATTATGATTCTAGTCTGTCGTTGGATGATGAACAGGTCATTTTATCATTTACATCTATGTATACATATATAAATTACATGTGATTTACATAAAACTATAATAACGTAAAAATTTAACTTAAATAATATTCTTTTCATATCATACATTACATTTGATTGGTTACTTACTTATTCAGACAATATTAGAGTAATAATTTTTGTTACCAGAACCAGATGTAACAAGCAGAGGGTAGTTACATCAGCAGTCACAATCATAGTTCTTGCAAGTGATAGATTAAATCGATTACAGTTAATTCGCGCATCGTAATGGCAGTGCATCTGACGTCACATACGCCGATGTTAACGCATCGCTGCGTGATGTGATCGCTTAATTAAAGTAAGGCAATTTTTGACATACCCACAACTGATAGCAAACGAATTGTTATTCATTAATTAAACTTCAAAATGTTAGTCATGATGTTTGAATTCTGATATTGGAATCGATTGAAAATTTATTTACTAACAATATTATACTAAAAGTTATCCAAAATAGATTGATAGACTATGTTCGAGCTTAGTATATAAACAAATTAAATTTTGCTCTGATGTATAATGTAAATAAATAAAGCTGCAGTTAAGAGATATTATAACTAAATTTTATAACAATATTCCTGAATACGTATGTCTATTATAATTAATAAATAAGTCACGGTATTATCATTATAAGCCATAAATTTATTATCATAAAGAAAAACAGAATTGTTGATTTATTTCAAACAGTTAGTTCTCGTAACTTCGAATATATTAATGTTCTGGTTAAGTGTAACTGGTTCCATTATAGATGTAACCTAATTTCTGTATGTCTATATTTTGCAACATATATCATATCAATGGAATCTTCTTAGAGTACATTATTTTTAGCCTGACAACTAAACATCACATTTATTTCAATGTCACATGAATATTTAGATATATAAGTATTGGTTGGATATAATATTGCCTGACCGTTACTTCATAGCAAAAAATTGAAAATCGCCTTCCTGCCAAACCAATCAATAGTCGATTAATCAGACGCAGAGCTGCGCGGGCGCATCCGACCGGAAAATCTTACAAAAACCCGAGGGCAGTACGCACTACTAGACTTTATGTTTAGGGAACAAGAATGGAATGGAGTACGCTGACGCTAAAAATATATTTTCCTTACAATGCTTTATACTGTTATTTGAATTATTTATGATTTCATACATAATATATAATTTATACTTAAATAATTATGTATTACTAATTGTCTTCTGTAACATGGAAGCTTCTTTGCCGCAATTTTTTGCCTTTCCATTTTGTTAGATGTTATGTTTGAAATAATGTATACCTAATAAGCTCCACGGTTCAAGGACAACATTTGGAAGGGTAGCGTGCCGATAACAGTCCACCATAAATCATTGTTGGAATGTCGTCGTTTGCTGCAGATTTGCCTGTCGATCCCCAAATTTATACATCGCTAGCTTTCATTCGCTTTTTACGTGAATTTTTCATTTATATTTAATATCACGTGCTAAGACAGACGTTTTAATTTGGAATATAATAATTGCATTTCTATTTTGGCTGAAATGACAAACAGATGCATCAGATATTAATGGCCTCTTAACAAAGCAACAAAGAATCTTATTCGTGTTTTAAATAATACAACGTCTTTTTTTCATGTACTACCTCATCATAGGTTAAACTCCATACTAAAGGATTTTCTATATATTAAAAAATATAGGGTTTTCCAATAGGGACGCTTGAACTTTGACAGCTGATTGCGGCCATGTTGTTTGAGTGACAGCTGTCAAATGCAGTGTGTTATATTCATTCCGTCCTCCCAAACCACCATGGCAGGTTACAGTGTCGAGCAGCACGTGCAAATCATAAAATTGTTTTATGAAAATGGGTCTTCAGTTCGAGCAACGTTCCGCGCACTTCGCCCGTTTTACGGTCGCGATGATCGTCCTGCCGAGTCGACTATCCGTCGATTGGTGGACAAATTCGAGTCAACCGGGTCAGTTAACAATCAGCCGGTTCCCGTGCGTCAACGTAACGCGAGATCTGCCGAGAATATCGCCGCTGTGCGCGACAGTGTCCTCGAAAACCCGCGGCAGTCAATTCCGCGTCGCGCACAGGAACTCGGCCTTTCGCAGACGACAACTTGGCGAATTTTGCGTTGTGACTTGAGCCTGCACCCGTACAAGATCCAGCTGACCCAAGAGCTCAAGGTTAATGACCATAGACAGCGCCGTGTGTTCGCTGACTGGGCATTAGAGCAGTTGGAAGTTGACGCCGATTTTGGCAAAAAAATCATCTTCAGCGACGAGGTGCATTTTTGGATGAATGGCTATGTCAACAAGCAAAATTGCCGTATTTGGGACGAGACCAATCCACACGAGGTTCACCAAGTGGCAATGCACCCGCAGAAAGTGACTGTTTGGTGCGGATTTTGGGCCGGAGGCGTGATTGGTCCGTATTTTTTCGAAAACGATAATGGTGTGGCCGTCACCGTCAATGGTGAGCGATACCGGTCGATGTTAACCAACTTCTTTTGGCCTGAAATCGAGAATATGGATCTGGACAACATGTGGTTTCAACAGGACGGCGCTACGTGCCACACAGCACACGCTACGATGGAAGTTCTGCACGAGCAATTTCTGGACATGGTCATCTCGCGCGGAGGCGACGTGAACTGGCCACCGAGATCGTGCGATTTGACCCCGCTGGACTTTTTCTTGTGGGGTTTTCTTAAGTCGCAGGTCTATGCCAACAAGCCGCAAACCACCGATGCCCTCAAAGTCAACATACGCCACGCCATCGATCAAATACAGCCCGATTTGTGCGCCAGAGTCATCGAAAATTGGACCTTTCGTGTGCGCGCCACCAACCGAAGCCGTGGCGGTCATTTGAATGATGTCATATTCCATACATAATGGGGTTGATAGACCTTTCAAATAAAAAAAAAATTTCGCAAATATCTTTCCTACATGTATTTTTTTTTGCATTTCAAAGATCAAGCGCCCTTAATGGAAAACCCTATATATACATACTGTTTTATTTAATATTTTGTTATTTAATTTAAGTTCCCAATCGTTCTCGGGAGGAGGTTCCTCATAACATAGTTGCTATCAACGAACTTCAAAACATTTCAGCAAAGCCTTACTCCGATATAACTTCATAAGTCACGTAAGCTTCCCCAAATAATTTAATATGTTGCTGTGACGTCACGCGTGCCGGCATGTCTGTGTGTTCCACGCCAGACCGTAAATCCTTCCGCCCCGTTGGTTCGTTTAATTAATTCCCAAATAACTCTGTAACATGTAACGATCATATTTTTTACCTGTCTCTATCCGTGACCTAAATAGGCTAATTGAAGATATATTTTATTGAATATATATTTGATTTATTATTGCTCTCGTATGTACCTGTCTTCATTGATTTTATATGAAATACTCATAGAAATAAATTTTCAATCAATTTAAATTTATAATACAATTATATTAATTATATATTGATGCTTACCATTGCAATCCTTCGATCTCCAAAGGATCACTAAATCGAAGGCATAGAGTATGCTACATATTGAAACTAAAATACCTCTTTAAGTCTACATAGCGTTATACAGAAATACTTTTTATTTATATAATTCTTATACAATCGACATCATTACTAAAGTCTTATTTTTTTTTATCCAAATCTTATTATAAATATATTTGGAGCTGGAAAAAATATCTTAATTACATTAAGAACAAAATAAAAATACTACGGACGTTGAAATAGCGAGTACATTTCAAAATGAGATCTTTATAGTTATTTTTTCACTCATTACTATAGCGGTTTGCCGTTTTTTTTTTGCCTTTTCCGGTGAACGAGATAAAAAATGAAGATCAACTGGCTAGGTGCAGGGTAAATACGAGATACTAGTGACGCACCGATAATGTATCGATGATTCCAAACGTACGTATCTATTATTTAATATAAATTTTTATATCACATTAATTATCATAATCAATTTTATCTGTTGTTAAACATAACGTGTTGATTATAAAACAAAATTATTATGTGAATTAAATGAATATCATTGATTGTACAATGACATTATATAAATAATATCTATCGATATTTTAAGCCCCATCCCATTGGAAGGCCGCAATCCACGGGCCGGTAAGCACGAAAAGTCGTAGTAGCAAATATATTAGAATATACATTACCCTACGTGACTCCACTGAAATGAATAGCTCTGCTTATATCCCAACCTTTATGTGGGTTTTACACAACCTATGTAAATTGAATGCCCCACATACGACGGCTAAGTTTTTTACGGACTTTTTAAATTGAATACTTTTGCAAAGACTCATTAGTTGAATATTAGTTTAGTGTTCGTTTATGTTACTTTTTGTTATTCAATAATAATGAATTGGATTTACTTAACAAAATTAATTTTTAAATATCGATCTTAGAGCTATATTGATTTTTGAATTAAAACTAATAAAGATTTCACAAATTATTACGTATATGTTGTATGAATGAAAGTTGATATATACATATGTATGTATGTATGTTTATATAGTCTAATAACTCCGGAATGTGCAACAAATTACTTGCTAACTTCCAATGCAATAATCCAAATTACACGCAAACTACCACAATGAGGACTAAGTTCGCAAATACTTGAGCAGTTAGCCTATATTAGTACAGTCGGCTTGCGTACGCAACAATGTGGTATGTGCTAAGGCATTCCAATCTCTATTTCATAACACATAGATACTGAATTAGTTTCATGGCTTATAACTTGTTAGGGTCAATTAGGGAAGGGATGTTATGTCTCCTGAACTTTCACCGTCTTAGGGTTCTTGTATGTAATTCTATTCAATACATTTAATATATTATCTATATTATGTAAAGATATGAACATAAAAATGTATATAGGGATATTTTTAAAGGTTTAACTTATGTATGCAAAAATGACTTACATAAATGAGATTATTTTTGTACGTAATATAATTGATATGATTTTAAACAATTTGTTTATTCACTTTAAATCTATTATTGGCTGATACGTAGTTTTATATATAATAATAAAGGCGATGGAAAATTTTACCTAGTCACAGTCATATTAAATTCACAAAATATGAAATATTTATCGCAATAAGTATAAGAAAATAGGTTTCCAAATAAAAAAGACACTTGCAAAACTAAGAAATGTTTTATATACGACTCAGATAATTCGCTTCAAACTTGCCAAGTTTACGAAGCTCAGCAAGTTGGCATCGTACACCCGCACAATAGGATGTGAGTCACGCCAAGTTTGGCGACATCGTCTTATACCGACGAGTAAACTTTTACTTGGCATCATTTTTATGGCTAACCATAATGTATCCGGAATTTTCTTATATATTATACTCGCTGTTGCCCGCGGATTCTACTGATATTATAAGGACTTTCAAACAATGAAAATTGTAAGCCACTTTGAGTTATTTTGATGCATTTACTATTTTGTTGTTAAGATTTATGAACATTAAGATGTTTTATCGCGTATTAATTTTTATATGAGAATTTAATTTTTATTGTTTATATGTATATATTAGTATGATAAAATTAAAATTATTTTTAGTGATAATTTACTTGCATATGAAATATTTCTCTGTGTGTATTGAACAAAGGACAAGAGACGAAATATTTTTTTCATATAACATTTATTTGATACAGATAACATTTGATATAATATTATTAATATATTTTTTGTTTTTGATAGGAATTGAATTTTTTTTTTCAGTAGCGGTTCTAAAATGTATCGCATAAGGTATAGCTATGATCAGAATCGTTCTTCTTGAAGGTTTTATTAAACCGTGTAACAAAAAGTCTGTGGCATACTTCTGGTTTATTTCTAACACAGATTAAATTTTCACCTCCAGCTGACTGAGAAATCCATTATTTCCGCCAGATGTCACCAAAATCAAATTTCCACGGAATAAAAATTCTATGGAGCTAACACGTTGTGCAAAAATATATATATTATAATATTTACACCTCCATATATAATGTCTATTATGTTAAAATTAATAGCTATATCGAAATATAGTTATTAACAAATTATACAGGAATGATTGAATGAAATTTTATTGTATTTATATATATATTTTAATACCCAAATAAATTTTCCGTGTATGGTCCGTCATCAGGTAACGTACACATGTCGCCGCTCCACGGATGCTGTTTTCCCTGACCGTATCAGTGAAACACAAAGTTTTTTTAATCCATCTAGACAGACAGACAGACATTAATCAACGTCGATCACGAGCAGACGGAAAAAAAATGGAATATCACGGTTTTGGAACGAGCATTGTCTTTCAAAGTAATTGGAGATTCTTGACGATTTTACAATTTATATTTGAATGTTTGACAGATTTAATATTATTTGATGTTATACGAATTATAATGTATATATTTAACAATATTAACAACTTAGTTTTTAAAACAACAGAAGAATTTACTTAAACTATTTATGACAGTTGAGACGCTTAACATGACAGATCGTATTACGTTTTGAAATCAATGAAATTTTTGAAAACGTTAAATTAATTATATATACATTAATTTATTATTAAATAATTATAAATGGAAAACGAATAAACGTATTAAATATTGTAATCTAAACATAATTAATGCGTTATAACTTCTGATTGGGATATCATTAGCGTGGATCGCGGAAGTCGTAGTTAATACAGAATTCGTTAATCTAAAATTCTAATTGCCACGGAGCGGGGAATTAAAATTAAAACTGGCGTTCCGGAGTTAAATCAACAAAATAAGAGACAAACAAAATTTTGCATATTACGCTATTAATAATTAGAATATGGCGTCAAATGTAATTTATTCAGATTTAGCAAGTTCGTGGATCCGAAGGCAGCGGGACATGTAATTGTGTAAAAGTTATTTCATGAATAATTCTATATACAAATCTTGTTACAATAGCATTTCTAGATCCAGCTTGTGAGACTACGACTGTCTTAAGTAGTTCATGATACACGTAGAATATATTGTTACACATCTCTAGAATAGAATAGATTCTACAATAATCTTATAGTTTTAATTAACTTAAAAATATTTTAAGGACATTTTTTTTTTAATTATTGAAACCATCATGTATTCCAATGATTCCTTTCCTTATTTCGACGTATCATACGAAACAATCTTTTAGACGATTTTCATATGTTTTCGCTTATTAAATGCCAATTAGTTATTTTTATTTCTTATAATATATATTTTTGTCTTAAACGAAACTAATATCTCGGGCAGACGTGATCACGGTCGCTGCAAAGTAACCGAAACGTCGCGTCGGGAGTATGTAGTTTTAAAAATAAATAATATAATAATACCGAATAATATTGGTTTCAATTGAATGAATACTTGTGAAAGTCTTATCTCATTATATTTTCGTCTTTCTGTCATGTATAATTAAGTAATATTAAATTTTAATATTACTATTCATAATAAAATATACGAACCTCTTTCCTGACGTTCAATAATAGGATTATATTATATCGTCTTGCGAACTGAAAGTCGGAACATAGCGTAACCCCCGCTACGACGTTGCTGTATTCAGTTTTGAGCTTTCGTGAAAATATAATTTTGAACCAATGTAATATTTATATTTATAAGGAAATAAATTTAATTAAATCACATATTTAGCACCTTTAATAGTACTAATAATATTCGTTTGATATAATAAAATGAGATTGTGTTAATTAGCATTATCTAAGATGACTTTTTGTTTCAAAATTAACCAATATTTGTCAATTTAAACTTTCTATTCAAATAGTTAACTATTCATTTGAAAAAATATGACATTGCTATAAACGGCGTAAACATTTATGTCAATTAATGGAAGCTTACAACAATAATTAAGGTAATAATATCCTAAATGTATAAAAAATATAATAAGTAAAAAATGCCACATGCGAAGACAAAAACATATTAATTTATTTGTTTGTCAAAAACTAAAGTCTCGAAAGCTAATAACGAATGCTTGGTATTTCTGGAGTCGTTGTCACGCGCCACTGCGCACGCGCACCTCCTCATCTGATTTAAAGGATTTCACGCTTCAATATATCGACTATTTTGAATGCATTACAATATTTATTATGAAAATCGCATATTAAATAAATTATATTGACTCAAATAGGAGGAATGTTAATCAAGTAAATGTTTTTTTTTAATATAATAATGAAATGAATATGAATGAATAAAAAAAATGTTTTATTACGTAAATAACTACAAATAAATATATAGTTTGTTATGCAACATACTGTACACATATATTTTATATATACGTAATATTATATGTCATATATATAGGTACATATATATATTAAATGGCGTGCGGTTGAGGGCGGAAGTCGGCACGTAGTTTTGTGCGCATCACAGCACTGAGATTTGATTTACATATATATAGAGATGTTACAATCTTTATATGATTATATTATAATTTTTATATTTCTCATGATTGAAATGGTTTTAATAGATTTGTTGTGTGAACACCAACCTATTCGTACAACTAGACCGAAAAGATGATATAAAGCTGTGTATATACGTATAATTTTATTGTCATAAAATTATTTGTAAAAAATATGGTATAACTAACTACGATTATAGATTGTTTCCTTTTTGTAGTCTCATCCATCCAACAAAATCTTCATTACATTATATAACTTGATTTTCATTTTTCAATGCGTTGCATCATCTTTGTAAAATCCTCACTAAAATATTCGACATACGTGCAAAGTTTCAACTGCGTGTCAGTCTGCTTCAGTTCTTAACTCCTAACACGGTGCCGTTCAAACCCCTCTGAATATTTTATACTATTTGAAAACTAAGATTTTACACAAAAACGACATTCACCTTTTATAGTTATATAGAAATCTTCGTTTGAAGATTTCAAAGTAATTAATATAAAATAGGCTTTTTTATATTGTTATAAAAAATATATTTTAAATTTGTATACCCAAATTACTATGTATTGAATTATTTCGTATTTAGGTGTTAAAACGTAAAGAAAAGTCATTGAAAAGCATTATAGTAATCAATATAAATAGGTATAATAAAAATTTAAGACAAATTCTAATTCTATTCAAAAATAACAATCAACAATTGTACCTATCCGTCGATTCAAATCCTAATGATATCAATTGGAGCGTAACCCGCGAGTAACAATGGTATGACAATGGCGTGGTGGGCGGAATATTAGTTATCAACCCGTGAAAGTCGCAAATCAACCGTCCAACCGTACATTAGAACCTCATTTCTTCTTAAACAGCCTCAAATGGTTCAACCACTGTCTACATGAATCTAGCTAAATAATTTACATTCTGATATCATTAGAGTCAATAAAATCAAAATATATAAAAAGAAAATCACTAAAGTTCAGTATACAACAGATATCATTAAAAAAAGTTCCTTAAACTCATCAAAATATAAATGAAACTATAAAATACATTATTAATATGATCTGAGTAATATAAAGAGAAACAAAAAATATATATTTATATAATTTTGTTTATTAATTTAATTAATAAAATTGCTCCATCCGCAGTCACAGTGGTCGCTGAAACAATTTCCTTGGCAGGAATATCTTCCTATAGAAATATAATTTTATCCCTACACAATAGCATCTGCGGACGTATGTGAGGTAGAAGGTTGTATAAAAATACTTTTATTAACACATAAAATCTAAAAAAATAAATATATAATATGAATAAAACTATTTAATGAAAGCAATCATAATATTTAGAGCGATATAATATACGAATACATATATGTATGTCTACATTAACAAACAGTTTATGTGATAAACTGAGAAGACAAACATACATATGAGAAAGAATATAATACATATGTATAAGAGGTAAATATTCCATTGACATCGCGATAGCGGTCGCAATAGGTTTTAAGATCACCCTTTGTATTCAGCGTCGCTTCCAGAGTACATTGACTAAGGAAAGATGTTTTATTGATATGGTATATATTATATAAAGATTATATACATTATATGTATGAATAAAATTTCCGCTTTTACTAAATATAAATTTCAAATTTTTGACATAAAATTTCTTAAAAGTTACCATACTTACAAGTACAGGTACATAGATAAATTTTGAATTTAATAATATCGGAGAATGAAATATTCTACCTTGTTCATCACTCTAATATCAATATGTTTATAACGAGAATAATATTTGTGGAAGCTCTAAAAATTTTTTTAAAAAGTGCTATTATTATATAAGGACATGGTTTTCAAACCAAATCCTAAATTATATTAGTTGTTTATTAGAATAACGTATGGGTAATTGAAGTATTTATGGCAAACATACTGTTTTTAGTAATTTAAGAACAAAAATCAGGAGCAGATGAGTAAGTTTTAGAATTATTTTTTCATTGTTTACTTATACATGTACGTTATATATATGGGAAAATATATTTTACTAGATACGTAAATATAGCCTCATCCACAGATTCCGTATTGAATGTGAAAACGTGCCTCCGTCACGCATCTTTGCTCGCCAACCTACGTATAACGGGGGCATTGTTACCACATAAAAGGAGCAGATTATATTTTTATTAAATCCGCCCTTGACTTACCATTCAGGAAATATTACTTCGGGAGAACTATGAAAAGGTTTATCTGGAATTGTTCCACTTATAACAGTTGTATGCCATGGAAACCATTGGCTCGGAAGCGCTTTTCATATGTATTCATATATAAAAAGCAAATTATTTAAATAATAAAATAAACAATAAATGATATATTGATATACTTAATGTATAGCCGTTTGTATATAAGCGATCTTAAAATCTGTTTCGTATATGTACACATAATGTCAAAGTCCGTAATGCCAACACGTGCGTAATTAGTAGCTAATGACTCACTTCAGACGAGCGGAAACATTTCCAAGTGTATTACATTAGTAGATCGTCGAGTTAAATTTATAATTAGCAATGTTTATATAATATTTATACTTTAGTTTTATTAAATAGGGTTTTAATGTGGTCTGTAGACGGCTTGAGGCTTAAGGCTTAAGTCTAGACTGAGATAATCACACTGTTGCTGAAGTTATTTTAAAAATAGAACTTAGATGTTTCAGATAAAAAATATCAGCTTCGATGAGTGTAAGATCTGGAATTGCTGGAAGTCTTTGTGTTTTCCAGACTTAATTCACAGTTATTCTTATTAAGCAACAATATGATTATGTATGAGATAGCTGAATGTATATACAGCAGTCTGTTTCAGATATATTTATACATCATCATCATCATCATCATCATCATCGTCGTCGCAAGTCTTCGCAGACTCGTCGTGGTCCTCACGTGTCAGTGATCCGTATAAATGATGACTTTCTTGGGAAGATAGTTGCAGTGGTTTCCCCTTGCCTTCTGCACAAACACTTTTTGGGGCTATTTAGACCCCATGGCTCGCTGTAACCTCTCCAGCCAGTTTCCCGGCTGGGCTTGTGGTTATCCCGCCACTGCTCAGTAATATATATAGTCATGTCTATATAATATTACTTTCACGCGTGCACATAAAACTATCTGTCAAATAGACTTGTTTTATTTTCGTTTACCTCTCAATAAATTTTTTTTTCATCTCGTCTGCTAGTTGAAAAATACTGAAAAGTAGTCGAAACGTCGAAAAACTAGCATAATAAAGTTATTTATATCCGGGAACATAGTTTTATCAACATATATAATATATGTAAAAAAAAAAACATTGTTTTAAAAATTCTCAATAATAATGAAATCATTTCACGTACAGCCTGATCACGATCGAAGGCAATATTTCCGTACGGTTGCGCGGGTAATTTCTCATCAGATGTCGACCTGATCGTTATGTGCACTCAGTAATTGCATGCAGCGATTTGCAATTTATAGGGAATATTACCCAGGAAGCTATCCGCTGTGACATTTTCAATATTATTGATCAAATAATAGTTAAATGCTTATATAATATTTTTTGAAATTTATTAGTTTTAATTATAAATTAACTTGAAATTTATATATAAAATAATATTTACTTTTAAAAAATATATCTATATATATTTTATTCTCAAAATATTTAGTTTTTATAAAAAAAAAAACGAAAGTATAAACCTTTTAGCAAAAATACTCTTTCGTATTAAATCATTAAATATATAAAAGACTAACGAATAAATTATTTTTTACAGTTTCTTGTTAATAACTAATCACATTTTAATGTAACTATAATATTTGAATAATATAAAGTTATTGAGTTCTTTGTTTATACGTGTATAATAAAGAAAGTAATTTTTTATCTAAAATAAATGTATGGTTAATTTAACCTGTATTAGGTTACAGTAAATCTTAAAGCCAACGAGATCTCGTCCCGAGTATAGCCTCATCCGAGCTTGCCTCATTAGATATTGATCTTTGACCATTTACAGGAAATTAAGTAAATTATTCTCCAAAACTTTATTGACCAAGATTTTTTTTAAATTACGTAATATATCAACACTAACGGCGACTATAGTTTAATAACATCAAAATATCTTAGTTATTATTAAGAATAATACGTTTTTAAACCACTTGTTTAAAGTATATTGCTTGTTAGTTGGAGTGATTGCTTTTTTCTGTACCTGAATAGAATTTTCATATTATACGTATGTATGTTTTTATTTATATTGTGAGCGTGCGTTAAGTTGGCTCCAATGCGCCATCTATCGCGTGCTAATCGAGCGAGCGTCGTTAATTAATGATGCTTAAAATTCAACCTTTTTTCGGCTAAGCTAATGGTGCGAGCATAAATAGCTTTTTTATCCTGAATGTTGTTTAAGATTTACTGTCGGATAATTTCTGTTCAACTCAAAGTGTAGGTAGTTACATATAAATAAGGTGAGCGGCCAAAGATAGGGGATTTGTAGCGGTTTTTTTTTTATTTTTATTTCATAATCCATGTGAACTTGCTGTTTTTGTTTAATTTTTATATAGAATATATGTTAATTAAATAAAATAACTATGATAATATTCAGATTAACTATACCCTGTGGAAACGGTCTCATAAATTCTCATAACTGATAGATTCGTATAGAAATCTGTACCAGAAAATTTTTTCAATCTTATAAATATTTTTTTAACTGATAAATTCTGATACCCAGTTAGCTGTTTTGTATCAGAATTTATAAGACTTTTTCCACAGGGTATGTTTATGTCAATTTAACCGACAGAATCGTTAAGATTCGTGATAACCAGGGTTGGACCCGGTCAGTGTGGTGTCCTTTAATCTATACCAATAACGAGACAAAATAATTTCATTACATATTTAATCATTTATAGTATATATTTACAATTATATATTCTAACATATATAAACTACTATGTTATAGAAACACAACCGTAATTAATTACATTTAAATACTTAAGCAAGTTTCAAATTTAGCATGCATAGTTGGAATATACATATACGTATAAATATATATATATATATATAATAAAATTAATTAAATTATATTTAGCTATATAAATCTATAAAATTACTATAACATACAAAATGCCGGCAGTGTATGTCTGTTACCTAGATACATACTTAACTCTTTGGCATACATTATTCCCTAGTATCGACTTGTCATGACAGCACAACAGTTGTTTAAAAATCAACATCGCTTCGTAATTTATTCGTCTATTATAAAAAATTCATATTATTTGGTCGGATATTATTGTTTGTAATTATTATTATTTTTTCATATAATCATCCTAAAACAATAAAATATCATTTAATTGAAAACAAGTCTCATACAACAACGCCTAATACGAATACAGTTTAAAAAATAAATACATATAAAAGCTTATTAGTTATGAGGATTTGAAAAAAGAGAAAATATCAAAAGATTTTTTTTATTTTATTATCGAACAAAAATATATAACTCTTAGTTTAGGATAATTATATTAAAAAAAAAACATGAACTAACTAAAAGATTTATGTTAGAGCAATTCCATTATCATATACTATAAGTATACTATAACTACATATATATATTATCTGTCGAAGGTAACATCTAAACAGGATTATTTCGTTGTTATAATTTCTTTTATATATAATTTTGGCACATAATTATATATTTATAACTACATAAACAATGTCAATATATATATATATCAATAATATTTATCCAACATTAAATATCGAGCTGTATCTATATAAGCAAGGTGGTCACAATGAAAACGCATTTTTAAAATTTTTTATTATTATTTTTTTTTTGTCACTTATATATTTTTTTGTTTTATTTATCACATTATACAATAAATCAGACTTAAGAAAAGCAACCGAAAAACGAATATTTGAGCAACCATTTTGAAATAATTGTTGATAACTTTTTTTTTTTTCAAATTTTTTTTTTTAATATTTCGTCATTTACAAGACAATAATATGAATTTAAACTTCTATACACTACTCGTAACATCCGTCGTAGACATAGTGCTCGTAATTTAACAATGGTATGATATGTATTCGCTAAAATAATAAGATATATTCCTTTTTAAATATCCTTATAATATCGGCAACGCCAGGCCAACACACGACCTCCCAACAAACCCAGACCGTACGTACAAAAATACTGAAGAAAAAACCTAAAAAAAATGATTTAATATCAAACAAATATACAATAACTTCTAATATAAATATAACAGCCGTCCGATTTTTTACTATTCAATAGTAAAAAGAAAACATGAATTATCTATATATTGTACAAAAATTATTAAAATAACATTACGCTCCAAAAAATGTTTTGTCCAAAATCAGTTACAAATATAATCGCTACGTTACAACAATAAAACACCCATATACTTATTTATATATATTTATTGGTTCATCCTAATTATATTTTATTCGAGATGTGAATGAGTACTAAGCCTTATAATTTCATTGTGATCGAAACGTCACTGTATCGGAAGACAAATCAAGATTTTTCAGCCGAGAAACTAGGCCGCATGTTATAAGTTTGTTATAATGAACATAAAAACCAGCATTGACTTATAAACGATATAACTAAAGTCGATAACAACAGCAACAAGGTTATTTCACAATTCTTCTGTGGAAGCTATCGGCGCTTTGAGTGACGTCTTCTGACTTCTAGAAGCTTCTTTGGCTTGGAAGTCTTCGTTTGACAAGGACGCTGGTATAGGAGCGACCTTCAATTGATGGCCGTTCAATTTTATTTCAGTTATGGAGTGTGATCTTCCATGGCTGACGTTAGGTTTCTCTTTATTGGTGGTGGTCATTGGATCGTGGGTAGGAGTTTTGGCTGTGACCGTCGGTTTGACCCTATTCGCCTGTTCCCTTAAAGCCATTTGATAAGCCACCTCGAAAGCCTCCCCTAAAGTTAGAATAACTTCTGTCGCTTGATCCTGGAAATAATTTATGCTGATTCTGAATTCTGTAAACGGTAAGCTCTCGATCAGAGCAACAATAAAAATAAATAGCAGCAAATTACTTTGAAAACGTTATTGTGATTTAACAGTAGTTTAGGCGGAAATTTGTTGAAAATGGTAAACACAAAAAAGACCTTTTTATATGAATGGACCAAAAGTTTATGGAAAAAAATTTAAGCTAAAGACGTTTGTGGAAATTATCATACAAATATATTGAATCATGACGTAACGTAATACGCGGGTATTATTAATTGATTTGGTTCATCACCTTTTCGGTGAAATAAACAACGGAGCGAAGATAGAGTTATTAATAAATGGTGATGAAGTGTTTTGGTGTTGATGTTACTCACCATTGTAGCAACCCTGAACACGTGGCAGTAGTGACTCTTCGTGGAGTGGTCTTTGGTGATGTAAGCAAAGTGCGTCAAATCATCAGCATCCTGACAAGCGCAGTGGATGTTCCGTATCTCATGGGAACATACCAACTCCTAGTCACACAAACATACTCTATGATTTATTTGCGGTAGTTTTTAATAAGAGCTAAACTATTTATAATATTTTTTAGTACCCACAATTAACTAATCATTCTAAAAACTTCAATAAGTTTGCCAAATATGACTTAATATTGTTATATAAAATATTATAATACATTTTTTCATTATTAATGATTTGATAGAGTTTATTAT
This sequence comes from Danaus plexippus, assembly GCF_018135715.1. Taxonomy (NCBI): domain Eukaryota; kingdom Metazoa; phylum Arthropoda; class Insecta; order Lepidoptera; family Nymphalidae; genus Danaus; species Danaus plexippus. Next base: position 3,793,298 of record NC_083554.1, read on the forward strand.
GAAAAAAAATTATTTTTTAACATCTGATGATTTAAGAAAAAAAAACACTATTCTACAACTATACATATATATATATAGTTGTATATTTATTACATATCACTGTTATGAGAGAAGTGTTTTAGTCATAAAATAAGCTGATAACTATTCAATAATATCATAATACAGGAATATTTAAGTTATTAATGTTATCAGTACGTCAAATTATGAATTAAAAGTACGTTGTTAGTTTAAAGGATTCCATAGTATTCATCGTTTTGTTTCGACTAAGCTCAGTATTGATAGACGCATATCAATAAACGTACTAGCGTTACTAGCTGTTTTGTCAAACGTTAAAACGTTACTTATGAGAGCTTCTAATTTTTCATTTATCAACATTCATGTATATGGGAAGTGGAATTACGATAAAGTTTTTAGTAAGGCATTTTGAATTTCGACAAGTAATAATCTCGAGGCAAAAAGAAATGTAATAACAATTGAATGATCTGATAAAATTTGCTAAGAATAAGTACAACAATAATATAAATATTTAAAACTGAATAATTATATACAAAACGCTTCTAAAAATATTATTGCAATTAAGAGAGGAATATTCATCAAGTTTGTTATTTAAGAAACCATCTTCGCAATGGTATATTTTTCCTTTCAAAAATACGGGAGTTGAGACGAAAAATGATTTTTCATTTTTTTTTTTTGTTTAACAATAGCGAAACACTAATTATCCAGGCTAACTAACCGTGAAGATCTCTGACATGGATTCGTTTTGGAAAATAAAAAAAAAAAAAAAACAATCCTTCTGTGAAGAAACACAAAGGATGGTCCGATCAAGTGTGAACCGTGTTTCATAATTAAAAATCAAACGGGCAAAGTCAGGGTGTTTGTTTATAGAATCCCTTCACTTCGCCCGCCCTTTAACACGCTTGGTTAATTCACAAAGAAACTTAACAATCATTTTTTTTTACATCTAAAAGTTTCTAGCCTTATTTTCGATGTATACATTTATTATAATATTAATTATGACATCATAATAAGGATATAATAAAAATACGAAGACACTATATCATGATCTTATCTGTTATGTATTAGTTATACTTGCTCGGTATTGTTAAAATAATAATATGATGTCAAGTGTAATGTAGGTAGATTAGTTTATTTGTATTGGTCTCTGTCAGTCAGTTTGCTACTTAGCACAATACATACATGACGAATTTAATATAGTTTCATTGAATACTACATTATCATAAAATTTATACAAATGATATGATATGATTAGACAAAGCTTTTATTAATACCTATCCGCATTTATAAGTTAAAATTATGTAGGTATATTAAAACTTTATAACAAACGGATAATGTTACGAAAAAAATTGATGGACTGGACTAAAGTTACTATATAATATAATATTGCGGGATTGTCTCAACTCACCCTCGTGATGGTGTTAAGGAACTTGACACCCCGATAGCTTATCGAGAGAATAATATCAGGGGAATCCCTCGGTTCTTTGGTAGACTTCTTCAGCTTCTGTATGGACTTCTTTGTGGATTCAGTTCCACGTAACTCCTTAACCACAGTCGATCCAAGGTACTGTTGAAGAAAGAGAGATATGTAGAGATTGTCCTTGAATTATTACCATGAGCTTATATTAGCTGATCAAAAAATAGAAGAAAATTCTGTCGGAACAAACGGATTTTATGTTTCGATATTGAATTGAAAATTATGAAGTTCAGTCGAAGAAATTTGAAATAATTTTTAAAATTTAGGTCGTAGATTAAAAAAAAATATTAAATAATGCAGGACAGGAAAAAAAAAACACAAAATGACATTCAATGGAATTTTATATCAGTCATAAAATTAGTTAATGTATACGATGAGAAATTCGTGGGAAAAGTGTTACGAAGTTAGTTGTGGTTTAAGAAACATTTACTTACATTAGCGACGTATGTGACAGCTCCAGTCACTAACACGAATGGCTGATGTTTCCACTGCGTCTTCAGAGCTCCTGGGACCCCCACCATAAGTTCCGAGGGCGCCCTGATCTCAAGATCCGAGGGTCTTGGTGGTTGTGGGGCCGGCCTGTTCTTTTTGCTTCGTTTCAACGTTTCTCCTCCAGGTGGCGCTAGACTAGGAACCACGGGTGGCGGCACGGGCTTCAAGTTTTCTGACGGCGGTAACTTTTCTTTTATGTCCTCTTTTAATTGGTTTATATTATTTTTCTGTAACAAAACGAAATTCAATACCGCAATTTAAGATGGCCTCGGGGTGTTTTTGGAAATAATCAGGTCCGGTGAAAAGTGGAGATATTTTTTTGTATTTTATACATTTTATAGAGTATAAGTATGGCTGACAGTGGAAACATTTCTATAACCATAAACTTATAACTACCACAGCGGAAAGATTCTCAGATATAATTGTATTGACAAAAGAATCATAAATATTATCTTATAAATAAAGGTTTCTCTCAATTGAAAACAACATCCAATCTTCGTAAGTATTTCTTGTAAATAACTTAACAAGATACAGTGAAGGCACTCAAAATATCAACTCATCAATACACTAAACAAAAAAAAAAAGGCAAAATTTGCCGCACAAAGCAACAATAGCCCGCGGAATATAAAAACAATTGCTAATTAAATCAAAGAGGAGCCAACAGGGCCTGAAATAAAAAAAAAAAGAAACTGATTCAAACAGTTCACACTTCAGAAGTGTAAAATAAAAATGCAACTGAAAAACGAGCTTTTCCACGAGCGTGAAATTTTAATTAGGCCTCCACAGCCAGAGCACAAAAGAAATATAATTGTCACTGTCAACCATCTAATTTGACGAGTGCCATTCGATGGTAAAAAATGGCAGGGAGGACGTCTGAATAGAATGATCTTCCGTTGCACTGAACCCGAATGAGGGCAGGGGTTTTGGCGTTAGTTAGGGCTCGCCACTTGTCAGCATCGATTGAAAATTGTCTTCATCCGTCCTTATAATCAAAATGCTCTTTTCATTACAGGCAAAAAAAATATTTAAATTTCGAAAATGTAGACGATGTGAGATCATTAAATTGACCCACAAAATATACGTTAACTCATTAACAAAATCCGATATAAAATCCTCTCTTGTATAAAATATTTTCTATTTATTGAAGCAGTAGTTAGGGAAACCGAGTGCCTCTCTCCAAACATGAATAGAGGTTTGAATAGACGAATTGAGCACTAATTACCCATACGAAGTTGGCGACGTGTGAAATTAAAAAAAAAACATCTCCTCTATACCTTTCAACATACGTGCGCTACCAACTTGACTAGTTTAAAGCGCCCGGATATACTTCAATATGTAATAGGGTTAGGTTATATTACAAAAATACTTTGAAAGCAACACATTCCACAGTCTAGACAAAATAGAATGAGATGTTATTCAAATACACTTGTCGGATCTGTAGAATGATTTTGTAAGTATATTTATAACGAGAAGGTCAATTGATTGACATGTTTTATCAAATTGCACGTGTGTAGGGGTGTTGCCAGGTTACGAGATAATTAGCTGGAGATGAGCAATTTAGGGAATTACTTTAACACCTGACGGGTTTTAAGCTGATAGCATTTTAATAAAGTGGCAACATATTATACAACTTGATAAATATGAGGGAATTTAATGTTGGAATTGTTTACAATGTGTTTGTTGCGTGGAATCTGGAACACCGCTCGTATTAAACTTCGTGCGTTTAATACAAAAAAAAACTATTAATCTTTTGCAATCATTTTTGTATTATGATAACTTTGTATGCATTTTATATGATTGAAAGTAAGACTTATATTAAATACATATTACTGTTTGCAATTTCATCCAATAAATCATTATAAAATTTTGTATCATATCTTTCTCAATCTATAATCCTTAAATTGTAATTAAGTGAATAGTTTTCAAGTAATAATTCTTTATTACTACGACTAAATATATTGTTATAAAAAAGAGTTTGTATATATATAAAAAAAACTATCACATAGATCCTTATTCAAGTACACAGTGATACAGAATTTGCGTTATATATCACAAGGTTTTAATATTACTTAGGAATTAACTATTTACCTATTGATCATTTATAACCAAAGGTTTAAATCCTCATTAAAATTAATTTCAAACCAGTTAATGCTTCTATTCATTATATTATTAAACCACAATATTAAATTTATTTAATAGTTAAGATTGTATTTCAAATAATTACAAAACCACCAAAATCTAGACCGTGGTTTTTGAGAAAATCTGTAACAAACATACCTTGTGCGTACAACAACAATCATTTAATGTAAAGTTTTTAAAATAAATTTTACACAAATAATAAACGGAACAAATGATCAGGGCGTGAACGATATAAAAAAACTTCCTCTTAAAATATGATTTATAAAATACAGTGATATAAAATTCTCTCACGATCTGTATGAATGTCTCCCTTATCATGGATCTCATCAATAATTCTTAATGACCGTAGGATATCCTGTTTAATACAATGCATTTATTATAATGCAATACATGTGACGAAGGCAAACGGTTGTAAAGCGATTATTAAACTAACTACTTCAATATAAACAACTTATCAAATTCTCACAATGACTATAGTTAAGTGGGGAAAAGTAACTTTTAATTTATTGTTTTGATGTGTTCTTATATTATAAAGTAGTGTAAAAATAGCAAGCTATAAGTATGTATAACAAAAAATTTACGTTGTCACACACAATACTATAAATACGCTTTATAGTATTAATGTAGGTGAATGAGAAAAAAACGCTTCGTACTAAGCGTGACCAGACAAACATATAGTAAGCGGATTGTGTAAAATTAAAGTAAATCGTGCCACATAATTGAGTATCTAAACTGGGACATCGAGATTTCTCTCTATTACGCAACATGATATATAGATTAATATGCGCCACCGCCTGTACGTGCAGACGGAACGTCGCTGATAGAATAAGAATAACTATATATTGTAAATATTTTTGGTATAACGATACCAGCCAGCCAACAACAAACCAACCCCATAATCCCGACGTTTCGGTTACTTTGCAGCAACCGTGATCACGGGCAGACAAGGTTGCTGCAAAGTAACCGAAACGTCGGGATTATGTAGTTTTTAAATAATAAAATCCGCGTAGTAAATCCGAATAACACTAGTTTCATTTAAATGAATACTCGCGAAAATCTTAGATCTCATTAAACAAACCAACCACTTAGCAATAATATAACCTTCTGTTGCTTTATTTGATGACACCGAGACCAAAACGAAAATCATATAAGAAGTTTTTATTTAATTTAAAACTTCAATGACATCAGTGACAGATAAGTTACTGCATAAAAACACAGACGGTTAAAAACTATTACTTCTATAATATATACACTAGTTAGTTAGTTGTATTTAATGTTTTACTTCAAACCTATTAATTATTAATATAAAATTCTTCTTGTTAATCTATAAAAACTTAGTTAAAAAAATATAGTTTTAATTCGTAAGAATTATTCTATGAAAATCTCATTATAAAAGAAAAAAATATATAAATGTATCTGATACATGATTATAGCGATAGAATCATTAATTTATACGACTTCAATGAACCTGAAGGTAAAAAAACTGTCAATCATCATCAATAAACCTGGTAATCGAATAGAAAGACTCACCAGATTGTTGAGATCAGCATTAATATCGTCAATGTTGCTGACGGGGCCGTTCTGTTCACCGGATACAGAGCAGAGAATCCTCTTCCTATGTCCACTCTTATTTATCTCCAGAACAGCCGTCAACTCAACCTCCCAGATCCTCTTAACCCTGTCCATATCAACGTACAAATGTTTCCTGAACGTTTCGCTGTATTGTTCCAGACTAATGTTCCTCAGCCATTCGTCAACCGAATCGTTCTGTTTTTTACATATACTATTATTGTTATAATTATTGCTTATATCTTTTATTTTAAGAGGTAATTGTTTTGATGTTTCTAATATTTTGTGTCTGTCGTTCTCGTCTATGCCCATTTCTCTTAAATCGTTGTCGTTGATAATGCCGTTCTGCAAAAAAATTATAAAGAGACTGAATCAGTCAGATCAAGTATTATCATTGCAAGTGATTGTTTTTTTTATATTATAAACACTTACAATGAAATCGATGTCGTCGTAGCCGCTTTCAACAAATAGAGGTTCGTAATCGTGCATGCCAAGTCCTGATAGCCAGAGTCCTAAGGTCGAGGCCATGGAAGGACTCAGACTTGACTCGGAGCAGCTCAAACCCAATCGCGAAGTGAACTCCTGTTCCAGTTCCGACACAAAGACCGATTCGCGCACCAGCTTGCTGCCGAACGAGGCCATGATTTCTGATATCTTCGCCCATTCCTCCTGTTGACAAATATGTAAATAGTTCAGCTTATTTCGGTCGTCGTGTCACAAAAACGTACCATGGAATTAAACGCTGTGAAGAATGACATCAAAACAGAAAGCAGACGTCGCGTTCTAACAAATATTGTACACTATATGAGGGCCTCTGTATGAGGCAATGTCTTAGTTGACTCACTCCCCTTGTAAAGGCACTGGGCCATTCATGATTTCCGCTATATTGTCTGGGATCTCATGGCGAAAACCGCAAGATTATAAATTTCCTACCTGCAATGCATATGACATTTGGCGACAATACTTCGCAATTCGTTGACCTCAAACGTTTCTTTGTTACCTCACCTTGATCTCGATCAACAGATTTCTAAAGAGTTAAAAAAAAAAACTACGAAATTACTGAACTAGTTCATTTAATGGTTATATAAAATTATTTGCAATTTTACAAATAGCGAGACATGAGTTACTTATCGAGAATTTGCATTTATTACGTTGTAAAAGAAATATGACCATCTTGCTTTCCTTATATTGCGCATCTGACATGTAAGCGGCATTAAAAGGTGCACTAACACCTGCTTGCGTGTTCAGGTAAGAAATTTATATTCATTAGTACATACTATATTATACTATCCCTCTCTAACATTTCACCTTAAATTTCACAGCATCACATGGGCCCTAAATTAAAGCCGTAGTATTTTCTTTTATTAAGAATGCTATAAAAAGCAATCCACTGGAATTCAAGGTCTGATATAGTGACGTATTCAGCTGTTATAATAATAAATTAATTATAAAACACATGCCCGCCATCTTAACTGTTTATGCTCCTTGTCTAGACAAGAAATTTGTTTACAGTCTGCTCTGTCTCAAGTATGGATGGTTTGAGATCAGATCGTCTCTTGTAACTTATATATTTAGGTTTCATGACCCCTTAATATAGATCTTTATAAGCCTTGTAATAAATTCGCCATTTTCGTACGGAATACCTGATTTAATTATTATACAGATATTAATATGCAAGACATAGCTTGAATATTACGTAATCCTAACTAGTTTTCTAAGCATATTAACAACAATATATATATTTTGATATAGCGAGCGTCTTTACGCATAATTATAAAAAATCCACTCAATATAAAATCGTGAAAAGTGGAAACGAATAGATTTCTATGATGGGGAAACTATGAAATAAATAAATAACATTTTATCATAGAAGCCGACTGTTCTGTTACGTGTCACGGTCGTTATCGTTATCAGTGCGAGACCTTGGATTTAAAAAATGTTAAAATATAAACACATTCGTATATTTACAGAACATCGATCGTTATGATAAATTTAGATGAGAGTTCTTATCTTAAATGTAAATAAGATACAAATTAAAGATCGGATACGTATTTAGGACAACATTATCAGGAACAAACAGACAAGCTATCCAAAAAAAAATGGTAAATTGAAGGGATGTTTTTTTGTTGTCAAAAGAAATGTAAAGAAGTTTGAGAGAAGATTTATTAAATACTGTAATATATTGTAAACTTCCATAAATGAATGACACACACACATATACCTACACACACACATATATATATACACTGCCTATGTGTAAGGAAACCTTTATGATATCACAGGTGTTCTAAACAACCGCTAATTTCATCGTTTCCTGCCTTTGTAATGACGATATTTCATGGTTGGTGCATTTACATAATGACGTGTTATAAGGAAGAATTGGAAAATAACTGCTGCGTCCCAAACGTAACTTAATATTTATATTCCAAGTATCCTACCTTCGCAATTATTTATCTGTAAGACTTTTAACTTGCAGCTTATGTATGAATAAATATAAGGTTTAACTTTAATTCACCTGTTCATCAAACGGGCTAAGTATAGACAGTGATTTGTCTCCGCTGTGCGTGGAGCTCGTGGTGTTGCTTCTCTTCCTGACTTCATCCTCCAGGCCGTTACTACCCTCAATTCCCTGTCCATTGCTGGTTGTGTTTGAGGTTACATTCGACGTGTCGGTTGGTGACGAGTCGTATACAGACTTTAGTTTCCTCAAGGTCTTCGGTCGCTCGGCTGGCATAGGTCGTAGTCCGATGCCGTCGAGGGTAGTAGTCGAGCCCTTGAACAGGCCTGGCAACAAAATAAACATAAATTAAATATTTATTTATTTATTATTATTAATTTTTAAACACGTCGTTTTATTTACTTTCAAGTAACCGTGATCACGTTAGTATAATAAAAATTATAAAGGGTGTTCACCGAGTTAATGATAGTAAAGACTTTATTTTCTTGTTTTAAATAAACAGCATAATGTTGATGTATAATTTATAAATATGACGTAATGGAGGATCGATTGCTAACTAGTGTTCCAGATCTAAGACGTGCGTGACCCTTACATCTCGACGTATATGACCTAAGATTATACAATGATTTATATTTCAGAATACACAAGTAACTCACCGCTTACACCAATTTTGATTACTTATATAAAACAGTATACGTCTTATTTTCTGGCAGTCAAAGTTGAATGTTTAACGAAATTGAATCTTATCAATTAATGCTAAAGTCTAAAATTCTCTGAAATAACCATTTACTTTATATATAAATAATAGATTTTCGTTATAATGGCTATTTTCTTATTTAAACCTTCACATACCAGTCATCTACAGTTAGTAAAAGAATATTGCTTTATGAAGAGAATATACATAGATGTCATTGAAATTTATACCTTAACAAATTATTTCAAGGTATAGTTTATATGACTAAAAAACTATCAAAAAATTGCTAGTCCTATATATTGATTGAATTGAAATACGGATGTGACGAGAATATCATTCGTTTGATATAACTATTGTTTTTTATAGATCGTAATCACAATGTATGGATGCTGTAACCGTCTGATGAGTGCTCCGTTCATACTAAACGGAAATGGATACAATTTGAACCAATTTGGACTCAATAAAGCGTGAGATATATACAGGGTGATGTTATTGGAACAATCAAATGCTACCGAATCTTATCAGACGAATTATTGTATTGATAATATGAATCTGACATTGAAATTATCGTTTACTTATGTTGTTAAAAATAAATTTATTTATATAAATTTAAATAAATATATTATATATATATATATATATAGGTATATGTAATGGCATGTTTAATGTGTGACCTAATAAGTTATTGATGAATTATTTCGCTTGCTCGTTATCGATATTTTAAGACGGGTGTGATGTTTGTTACGAAATCTACAAGAATTTATTACTAAACAGTTTTTGATGAAACTTTTATTTTATTTGCTATAGAGATAAAAGACAAAATAAACCGCGAATGAAATTTAAAACGAATTAATTATTTACTATAAAATATGAAACTGAGAATATTTCTACATATTTTTATAAAATATTTTGAAATCTATTCAATTTATCTTAGTTTTATATTAAAGATACGAATATCTAATAATGTGTGGCATGCCATCCGTTACAGATGCCTCATGCCGAACAATTTAGGCCAATATAATTCAGCGTTTAACTGAAGTTAAGCATTTGTTTTGCTTTGTATGGAATATTTTGCAAATAGATTTAATTTTGATTCACGCATATACAAACTAGATCCGAAACTTTGAATTGAAGTTTTTATTTTATTACTAGCTGCTGCCCGCGGCTCCGCCCGGGTGTTGGTCTTTTCGCAAAACTATATAAATTCGCAAAGCCACATGTTGGCTTTTCGCAAAACCATATAAATATATATCAAACTTAAAATGGACCATAACTTCTTTTTCCCTTAACCGATTTTGACGAAACAAAGTTTTGACAATGCTCCTAATAATATGTAATCCAACTGTGAAAACCGCGTTCAAATCAGTTGAGAAGTTTTAAAGTTATAACGTATCAGACAGACAGACAGACAAAAATTCCAAAAATTGTTTTTTTTTGGTTTCTATGACTCTTCTTTAAATGCCTCCTACCAGTTTTTTGGAAAAATATTTAATGTACAGACATTCGATTTTTACTGCCACATTATATGTATATTGTTTTTTAATTATGTCTTCATTCGCACTGGAATCGTTGAATATTTTAGTTATGTCAATGTTTTTATTTCTTGGACCAACTATAATCTTGTGTACAAAACACTAAGGAGTTTGAATAATTAAATGAATTAGTTTATTTAACTATTATGATTCTTTTTTTAAGAAACTGTTTTTGATAACTTTTAACTAATTGACACATTAAGGTTATATTTGGCTGTCAAAACATGACGTTGTGAATCAATCTCAAAGAGAGTAAACAAATGCGTTTGTTATATAATTTAATATGACAACGTTTGCAATAATATTTTTTTTTCGAAATTTTATAAGGCAATATTATATCGGATTGAATTTAATTAATAAAGGCGTATTGCAATGTAGGCAAACATAAGTTACTATTAATGTATCAATGGACATAGTTTCTTCCAAACAAATATGCTTATATTCTTAGTATTATATTTCATTTTTTTTTTCAAACCAAAATAAGCAGTTTCAACTTCATTCATAAACATAATACATAATTTTATTAAAATAAATTTCTTAATTATCAGGAAATACATATTAATGTGATTTTAAACAAGTATTATAGGGACGAAATTTTACTTACAAGTTCATCCCTGATAATATTAGCAATGACTAATGATCGTTGACGAATATAGATTAATTCATAGAAGATTGCCGAGCGAAGCCGAAGGATACATCTAGTGTGTATGAATTAAAATTAAACGAATTAAAAACATTAAAAGTCGCGGCTGGTTCAAACAATGAACCATTGTGACGGCTGATGTTACCGCTATCACGATACACATACACACATACATACATTATTCACGGAATTTACATGTCATTTGCATTTCAGATAACATAATAGGTATATTTTTTCTAAATATTTCTCTTATTTATCATAGTTTTTAAAACGATTTTTATTTTTATCACTGCTTATTGTAAATTTAAAAGTTATGTATCGTTATACATATATATTATTTTAAATTTAACACTCGATTTATATTTTATTTGCAGTTTTATTAAGAGGTATGACTAATCTAACGTGATATGTCGAATACGAGCATTCGAATCAAGCATAGATAATTTGTATTAGCTTTGGCGATATTGTATAACAAACGTACAGACATTGGCATTTATATTAATAGTATAGATTCTGTTTTTATATCAAAATCATATATCTTTATTGATAAAACTCTTCGCTACTTCATACGCATATTGCAGGAGCGTCACATTACATAATAGTGACTAATAAACAACTAGTACTAAAATTATGTATGAATTAAATTACACTTAACGCAAAAACTGATAAACTATGTATGAGTCTATTCGGTTGGGAAAAACATGTTTTAATAATTTACAAATATTACATTTATAATGTCCATTAATAAGTATAATTAAATGAAATCAAACAAATTTCAAAACTTTAAAATTGTCGATTTATAAAATTAATTTATAAATTATTTATTAAAAGAAAAATATTCAACAAAAATATTAAAACTATAACCTCAATAAATGACATCATAAAGTAAACTAAACTCCATTTAAACCATTAACTGTCAGTTTAAACTCATGTCATTATAAACTCACTAACTTACAGGATCCCATCTGTATCGCAACCAATCACGGGAGATGAATCCTTCATCTTACATTTGTTACACTTTTAAGGCACCACCTTGATTACATTTCGTTTAAAATTGCATGTCGTATTCAATGCTTTCGACGAATTTAAAAACATTTATATTATTTGTATGTCCGTCCGATAACAGAATCGCCGGTTGACTGAAGAGTAAAGTTGCAAGTGAGTTGATAAAGCAACGATTTATCGAAGTCTTAACTAAACTAATCAATTTATTGGACACAATTGCTGATATCGTCTTTGTTTCATATCTGAGCGTTTATTTTTCGCTGTTTTTTTAATCTGAGCGTGTATTTTTCGTCTCTTTTATAATTGAGCGCATATTTTTCGTCTGTTTTTCGTATCTGAGCGCATATTTTTTGTTTCTAAGCGTGTTTTCTGCGTATTAAAAAACTTACAAGAAATAAAAAATTATAATCTTAAAGTCATATTATTTTATACTGATTCAAATATATTAGTATAAATATTTAATCGGTTTGTAAGATTTTATTTGCAATCATTTTGCAACAACGGAAATTAAACTTAATTGCTATAACATTAAGCACAAAGTTACTGAAAGTATAAATGTCTGGTACTGTTGAAATCTATCTTGTAGTGTGTTAACATCGGGAAAAGTGAATGCTCAGTAAAATTTTATTACATTCATTAATAAATAAAAGCTATGAAATAAGAAAACTTAAACTAACAAGCAATGTGTAACTTAAATATATAAAACATACCTACACATATAAAACCAAAAAATGGAAGTATGTATGTCGGCATTTATTTAATTATTCAAAGACTATCCAATATTTATTTTTATGTTTCAATGAAGCTACATAGGCTTTAAGTTCTAAAAATTTGGCTGAATATACCATATTTATAATAAGGATGGATGCTGTATGTTTGTTCTGCACGCAATAAATACTAAACAAACAAATTTATATAATTCGTACAAACTAAAAGTTCTATTAAAAGAAAATAGTCATCCTAGTCATAATTAGTCTATTTTGGTTAAGCATTTATATTGTAAGTAGATTTTTAAAACTTGCAATCATAGACCAACATATCTGAAGCTGCAGTAAGGTAAATATTTAATAAAGTAAAGTCTCAAGTAACACAAAACATGTAAATAATATTCATTTAAGTATCATTGTATTTAGTTTATTTGTATATAATAAAGCAATCACTTGTCAATCATGCTTTATATAAATACATTAAATAAAAAATTTTTATCTTCATCATTCGTCTTAATGAGGTATAAAATAATATTTTGGTACAACAATACTCTCGAGTGTTTCATAAGAAGACATTATTTTTTTTACGATCGATTCTTTAAACGCAATGATATAGTAAACTTTATGAAAGCGAACCCAGACGCTACCGTCACAATAAAAACACGGTAAAGCCACGGAAACGCCAATAAAAAAAATCATCCCTCGCGATACCACAGTAACATAACACTGACGTTTTATAAAAAGTCGAAATTTGTTGCCGAACGATAACAGTTTTACTGGTGTGTAAAAAACTAAACCTTATGTTAAGCATAATGTGGTCCATTATAGATTTACAAAACAAATGAATTAAGCCGTTAACTGATACAGTAACCCGATAGTATCGTATGTCAAACTTTTTGTTTAAAATAAAAAAAAAATTATATATGATACTATTTTTATTTACTGCTTTATTAAAAATATTATCAGTTTCCTCATATCACATAAATAAAATTTAATTGCACGAAATGTCTTAATGCATTTCTGGTTATTGATATACCTTATCAGATAAGTTACCAATAAAAGCAACACTGCGTCATAATGTGTAGTCCTGGCTACTGGTAGCTAAGGAGTTTGATTAGAAGAAAAATATATTGCTTCGTCTACAATGAAATATATCATCATCATCGCCATCAGCCTATCGGAGCCCACTGCTGAGCAAAGGCCTCTTCTCACATGGAGACGGTTAGAGCATTAATCACCACACTTGATCAAGGCAGATTGGCTATTTCAAACTTATAATTTGAAGTTATAAGACTAGGTTTGCACACGATGTTTTCCTTCACCGTCTGTGAGTGTCTAAATACTTTTAGATATTACAAATAACTCGGAAAAATCACATTGGTATTTACCAGGTTTTACCCGCACCCTCATGCACGAGAGGCCTTTAACCTCCAGGCCACCACGACTTGAATTTGTTTTGTACTTGATGAAACATATGATAAGTCTGTCTTATTTCAGTTTCAATTAAAGACACAAAATCAGTAAGTTTTTAAAAACTGCTTCAACATATTGATAACAATTCAATACCAATGTTATTTTTCAAAGGTATCTTTATCATCAGAACTTGAAAATCAATGATCCACGGAGTCTGACTCACTGAATACGACACACTAACTGACTCATTCGTTGCTCATACACGGAAAAAACTCAGATATTTGATAACAACGCAAAATACAATTAACCTTGAATTTGATTATCAATTGCGTAATTAGATTTTCCTTACAATTTTCGAAACCTCCCTAGAGCAGGTAGTTAAGTGGCAACAACCAAGCATATATCACAGCACTACATTGATTGATATTATTTTCGGTACTGGCTGCACACAATTATAACAAAAATACAGCAATGAACAAATCCTCTAGCAAACAAAAAGCACCAGACAGTGGTGTTCCTGGTAATCTTCTAAGTTAATGTCCGAAGTGTATTCTGCTATGAGCACAGAGCAATTAATACTATATTTCTACAGAATAGACCAGCAATAAAGTCATGGAAACCATAAAGAGTGGACAAAGGAGGTTCAATAACTTTACGAGGACTCGGCTCCATTTCGTTACACGACACGATAAACAAAACGTTATTACAATGAAAATAAGTTTTTATGTAGTGCAATAAACTTTTATTTATTATAGGAATTATTTATAAGAATGAAAGGTATAATTTTATTTATTATTTCTAAGTTATGATCAGGAGATTTAATTGCATTTTGATTTCGATGATATTTGAGCCAGAGCTGATAATTTTGGGCAACTAGTTCTATATAAACATAATACAAAAAATAAATCTATAATATATGTAAACAGAAAATATTATTTAATTTTTATCAAATAATAGGTAGTGATTTATTACTATATTTAAAGTCAGCTAGTTTGAAAGATAAGACGGTAGGTAGTGACTAGTGTCTACTTATAATCGAGTTAGTGTGTGAAATTTTGGTTCGATCTCATAGAGACACGTGCTTTGATATTCCAAAACTCATCTTAAAGGAAAGGAGTCTTCACCTATGCACCTATAGTAATAACTATTCCAGATAAAGTTTTACAATACATGTATATTATTCTAGCGCAAATATCAATGCAAAGATTTCTTTTTCATTTATTGATCCACGAGCAGTATTCTTATCTCCAGTATCCAGAATATCGCGTTGCAATTGCTCTGCAAATAGACCTATCATGTTCCGACTGCATTCGGTAAATTAACTGATAAACATAAAAAAAATATATCGTATAATAATGAAAACGTGCTGTTAAGTCGTTGCACCGATCTTCAAACACCTGCCAACCTTCCACGACCATAGCAATCAGCGCGTGCGCATTTTTATTATATATTTTTTTTAGGGCCAAAGAAATTTTAATATAATAATAATAAAGACTATACAACTAAATATATAATGAAAATTATAGTACACAGAGCAGTGGATGAATGGAAATTGGAAACAAATATATACAAATTTATTGTTCTTTATTCTCGACTTGCTTGTAATATTTCAGTTTAACTCTACCGTAACAATATTTTAAATAAGATTCCCATGTTACAAATTATGTCGATAATTCTATAATTTCACACTGAATAAAAAAAATCAAAAGATTATTTCGAAATGTTTAAAATAAATTTAAGTTACGCTACGAATATAATAACACTAGTTTTTATGTAAATGTCACCCAAAGACCCGACCCACAACAATGGCTGTACAAGACTTATCTGTATCTTCGTTTATCCCTGAGAATAAGTGTCTTTACTCTCCATTGTGTTCGTATTGTACCAGTTTTTGGTGTCAGGATCTAACCATTGTTGAGGCCATAACAAAACTTTGGTCCGTATTTAAAAAGTAACACGAAATTTAAAGGACAAACAAAGAGTAAAATTTTTGGTGTATTTCACCCGGACTAACCCAAAAAAAAAATCCTCAAATATTATTTATATTCCTTATACAGATAAGAGTAATATTGTTTGTTTTGTTGTTGACTTTTTACGTATATAATTGTAATACAGTTAAAGCAATATTCATATAAAACAATAATACTTGGAACTAAATTCTATTATAGAAATAGACTATGTATATTTTATGTTTGTATGTCACTGACAGATAATGTAACTAAATTTTATATGTATAATGTATGTAGGTAATATTAAAATAATTATTAATCAACAATCAAGTTTATTACGGACGAAGCCGCGTACAACAACAGGTTAAACACGCTCAGCTGTTTGTGAAAAAAAAAAAGCACAATAATAGTTATGTTTAAACCTATTGTAATTATTTTCTAGGCACGTAGTTAGTTTATATCAATTTTAAACACTGGTTAAGTCACGTACGAAACTTCTCAACTGTCAATATTTTTTTTTGTTTTGTTCCATAATATAATGTTCAAAATTATTTTACTTATAACCTGTTAATTGAACACCTGTTTTGACAGCTGTCTTCAACTTTAGTCCTGGATTCTGATGGTGGTCAAACAAAACTAATTTCCGCTCTATGCAAAGAAAGGAACAGGATTCATTGAATAAAGTCCTTATAAAAAGGAGGGTCTTCAAACCAGCCTCCGTGAAACCACAACATCCCACAAAGATTCAAATTCTTCACCACCAAAATGGTTTCAGATATCGAAGAGTACAAACAAACACACAAATATATAATTTGCATTAAAATGAAAGATTTAAAAACTATTGAGTATGATTTGATTTTTTTAAATTCGGTAATATCAGAACGACTTAACATGTCGAGATGAAATTTTAATATAAAAATAGATTCCAGTCTTGAACAGGGATATGGATATGCTAATAGCGTAATAGAAAACAAAGTATAATCACACATAAAATATGATCACACAGAATTAAGTTTACTACAAGTTTGAACCTTCAAACTGATGACCGTCAGTTTTATATACGCTTAATAAGTAAGTACCTACTGTCAATACTTAAAAATTAATTTAAGGTATGTATGTCTGTACGTAGAAAAGTGTGAAACTAAGTCTTCCTGCACTGAATGTGAGATTAATTATTCCAAAATAAGTCGTTACAATAAATTCAATATAAACATATTATGTTTAAGAGATATTACAAGTGTATAACTTAAATGCTAATTAAGTGCACTCCATTTAGTCGCTTCGGTGTACACAATACGACATACATTCCCGTGTCACTAAAATAACCGTTAATCCTAAATAACGCTCCAACGTGAGAATGTCAGCGAATTATTACAAAGGTCGAGTTAAATTAATTTATTCCAATTTAATGTGACATTTCGGTATTTAGCAAGAACATTTGAAAGCAGATTACATTTGTTAAATTTTTCTAATAAATAGATACCAAGTGTAATCTCAAAACATATATCTTAAATTATCTAGGTCGTAAACAGATCTATTATAAGAAAATGTCTCTTAACATCAATATTGTTTATTGAAACAATAACCTTCAATGTGACCTAAGCCTTATTAAAATATTTAAAAAATTAAAAGAAACGCAATCTAAATGTCACACGAAATGTATTGCAAAATGCAATTCTACGAAATGTCATATATGGAAGTGACAGTACTAAATTATAATATATTGGTACAGATTAAAAATTGTAATTAAACGAAAGGAACAATGGGTAACATAACAATAAACATACATCACAGTGTTATAAAGAACCGGATAAAGGCACGGGTTCCGGTCATTACAATTTACCGGATATTCATTATATAGACATTTTATTACTTTTTTAATCAAATATTAAAATAGCATATGGAATAAAAAGTAACGTGGTATTAATATATCAAAATTATATCACATTAAAATTATTATTTCATTTATATTAAAATTTATTTTATTATATTTTTTTTTGCAGTGATTTATGTTTACATTTGGGACAATACACAATCAAAATTCAAAACCTCTTCTGTATATGACAGATGTCATCTTAAAATATATGGTTTTTTTTTGTTGAATTTAAAATCATCTTACCCATTTGTCCCTCGGAAGATACGTAGTCGGGAATTTTGAAACCTCTATTGTACACTTTTCACTCAAACAAACATTATGTAATATTTTCAGATTATCATAACCCACTCGCACTCATTGTCACTAAAATCAAATTTATTATAATTTTGTAAGGGTAAACCAACGTTATATTAGAAATTCAAATTACAAAGACATTTTCCTTTTTTTCTGTATGCAAAAAAAAAACACAAATTAATTGAGATTAAAAAAACAATATCAACCAAATTGAAGTTTCGCGTTCCAAATTCGAAATAGGATAAGTTTAATATTCTTCAGCGTAACAAAATAAGCATATCCCGATCCAGTAAAAACAATAACGAAGCCATCGTCCGGGAGTTCAGTGTTCGAATAGAACCCGTTCTAAATTTAAACCGGCCGTTAGTGATGCGCAGTAACTGGCTGGATGGGATCGACTTTATTTTTAAATTTCGAATCTCGGTAGTCACGTTCAAGGTCGGGTCTGTCAACAAATGTATTAGAGTAATGTTTTAAAACACTAATGTCTTTTTGTGTTTTTTTTTTTTGTAACATCTGGCTCGGATTCATGGGGCGTTTTTGTTGACAATAAAATGTTGAAATGTCTTCGTAATGGTTATTTAATGTCCAGGAATGGTGATATAGTTTAATTTGTAGCTTAACTAAGATAACCTTGGACGACTAATATAGATGAGTGTGGGAGTTTAAATTAAATAATGGCGATGATTGCTGCTAAATGAATTATAATCGCTATTGTTATAGCGCGTGTAAAGCGATTTTTACTGTTCCAAGTGAATGATGTACATGCAATTTCTTCCGCACTAACTCTGATATTATTTCCATTAAAATAGCGCCGTTTCCTGCTGAACCTATTTTAAAGAGAGTTTTAAAATAACTTTCACCGAATAAATCTTCTAAATTCGGGGCAACTGATACAATCCAAATATATCTACACTGCTGACAGACAGACAAATTAGTTTTCTAAATTCCGCACCGATATCAAACATACATATAATTTTGAAAAGACTTTAACTTCAAACAGATTATAATTTGGCGGGAATAATAAAGCGTGAAAACGTCAAATTAAAAATAATAACCGAACGAAGAATAAAGGAACATAAAAAAAAGCAATGCAGTCAATTTACCCTTAGTACATGTTTGAATAGTGAATTATGATACTGACAGTTTTAAAGTTTTAGTAATAAACAACATAGACAGTGTCGAAGTTTAAAAATATTATAAAAACTCGTACTAACTGTTCTGCTAATAAAATACAATATATGTATGTATATTTAGCCTTGATTTACAAAATAGAACACTGTTGTGAGACTTTACTATTTTGGCAGATTAAATTGTTATTTTTTTTGATCATGGTTGTTCTAAAGAAACCGAAACTTCCGAGAGTATGTATCTAAAAAAAAAAAAGGTAGTCCTTCTGAAATAATAGTTTTATTTAGATTTAATTCTAGTTTAAGAAACTTACTTATAATTCGTGAGCAGTATCTGACTTTGATTCAAAAAGTACACAATATATTTATTTGTTCCTATTATTGTAATACAAACATACAGTATGTTAGTCCTAAACAAAACGTAACGATTTAATCCAAAAACTGCGAACACGTGTTAAGTTATTTCGTCAGTTATAACAGATGCTTTATGTCAAATAATTTATAGAACTGTATAAACATACATTTTTGACAAAAAATTTCTTTTAAATTTTTCCTTATGTTAACTAATAGTAAGGGTATTTTTTTTCATTATTTAAATAATAGTGCGACATATGATGAACTTGTACATATTTTTTTTTAAAGTTTTATGAACAGTACTTTTTTTTTAAGAAATATAAAAATTTTGGTTGTATTTTTCATGTAAGAACAATTCCTGTGTCGCTTTAAATGATGTTGTCGATCGTAAAGATTTAAATTTATATAATAAAAATAAAGTATATCTCATCCTTACACTATATATAGAAAACCTTAAACGATTTAAGATGTGTAAATTCAAATACATTTATTATGGAATTCCGTTGTATGTAGGTTAAGACAAACAAAATGGCGATCTTCTAAACAAGCGCTCGGGCTGACTGCGTCTTGTTTAATATCAAAACATCGATGGTGGTCAGATTCCATAAACAGTAATTAAATTAAAAACCATTGTTTGCCAAAATAAATAAGATCTTTAAATAAAAAAAAAAAACAAAGAGCTATAAAATTTCCTTGCACCATCGACCCAATATATATGACGATGATAAAAAATAACAGTACACTACAAATGTTCACACAAACTACAAAGACAGCGTAAGTTTATTTATAATATATTAAAGTTTGCTTGTCGATTAAACCGTAACATAAACCTCAATTTCATCTAAGTTAAAAAATATATAGACAAAGACAGCGTAAAATATTTAAGACATATGTAATCGAAAATTACAATAAGATAAACTATGCTCTATTATAGATACCTATATCATTATCTGTGTGTAATATAAAATTCTTCCGTCCGTACGTCATCGGTCAATTGGTCAGGATGTATTAACGGGATACATGCGCAGGCGCAAGCTACTTATTAGCATGTTAAATTAACCAGACGCTGCCCAGTTTGACGGTTATTTACATTCATATTGAAAATAAAAGAAATGTACATATTTTACATAAAGTTTATTAATAATTATATTTGAAATAGATCATTTTTTTATATTATTATCTTGGTATATGTATAGTTATATATATTAATGTCACAGACAGCCTTAAATTAAATCAATAAAACCTGCGCAGGCGCCACCGTTATTTACGTCTTTCACTTTAATACTCGAGAGCCAGATTTATTATTGAAAAGTTAATCGACTCTGCTGATAATTCCTTGCACCGACTCACTTTTATGTGTTCACAACATTAATTGATGAATTACAATAGTGTTCGATTATATTTTAATTTAAAAAAAAAACTCAAATGCTTTATAGTGTAGGAGCCTTTCAAGTTCAATAACATAAAAAAAGAATATGAGTACTCTAAAATAAATTACAAAAAGTAGTAACGCTCTCATACTATCTCGTTTAGATTCATATAATATAAAACTATTAATAATTAATGTTAAGAGAAAAAAATAATACGGTTTAATTTTCATGATAAATTTTAAAAAAGTTATACATATGGAAGTATTGAACTGCCATTTACTTATTCCAAGGCTTAGAGTCTAAGCTAATAGAATGGCTAACTATTCGTTCAGTAAAAATCTAGATATATGTTGCATATAAATTTTTTATTTATAGACGTAGCTATTTTTCATAATCTGTGACTCTGGTTTCAATATAATTTCAATTTGCTCTTGTATTTGTGCTTATAAATGCATTAGTTTGTGAATCCAACACCTCCTCCCATCCATGCGTGTGGATGTTTGTTTTGCTGTCGTGCAAAAACTACTGGACTGATTTTCATAAAACTTCACATAGATCTAGTTTAGACATCAGAATGAGATATAGGATATAATTAATCCTTATATTCCTTACAGTTACCTGAGGAACGTGGCATAATAATTGTATAAAGCCATGTGACATGGACGATAGGTGTCGCTGATAGCTGGTTACCATATCTATTATTGTAAAACAATTCCGAAAACCTCGCGGACGAAGACACGGGTTAAAGCTAGTGTTAAGTACCATAGTTACTTGTTATTTGTAAATTTTCTCTCATTCCACCCAATTGTCATTAATTGTTGTAATCAAGCAATTGTCGGTTGGATTACATTGATATAAGTGTCATTAAATATAGTTAGTTATCATAGGAAAATAGACTTAAATACTATGGTATTAATTGATATAATTGATAAATATAAAAGTGGATGACCAGTTACATGGTACATACATCTAGGTTACTTGATTTGAAATATTTGAAGCAAAATATAAGTCTTTATTGAGATAGAAGATTTTATGTCAATTTAAACGTTATTTAATGACTCTTGCTAGTGATAATAAAACAATAAATGATCCATCTCATCCTATTGTCTATATATATGCCTACTTCATCCAAACGGAGTAAATTTTCTATGTACATATATGGTTACACAAAACAAGTCAAGAAACCAGAGTAAAGCCACAAAATTTATTTAATGGTACCCTCCCAACTAAATACTGTACTGTACTGTCCTTCGATAGAATTAATGGGGTTATAGTATAGGTGTGATAACACTAGAACAGGGCTATCACGATCCGTTACAATAGAATGATTCATCATAAAAATGAGATGAAAATGAATCTGTGATACAATTTAACATAGTCACCTTGATTTGTATTAAACGTGAAGGTTACGTACAGACGTCTGCTAATTACAGTTATGTATATATATATATAAATTAAAATAATGACAGTGTTAAGTTTACAAATAGAGTGTGTTTATATTAGCAGATATTTTTAATTATATAATATTATATTAACGTCTGTGTAATTAAGAAGGAATTTAGAAAATCATATGTGTACGTTATATGTCAGTTTGACGAAAACAATTTAAAAAAAGAACATAACCTTTTTTTAAATGAAATGAAAACCATCTTTGAATAATAAAGGTCATTGAAGTACGCTCGTGATTCATACTTGAATACAAAAAATGAGGGCATTATACAAAACTATTGTATACACGATACAGCGACATGACGTAGGGGATTACACGA
The DNA here is from genome assembly GCF_018135715.1 of Danaus plexippus. Lineage (NCBI taxonomy): Eukaryota > Metazoa > Arthropoda > Insecta > Lepidoptera > Nymphalidae > Danaus > Danaus plexippus. Next base: position 3,816,184 of record NC_083554.1, read on the forward strand.
CTTAAATGTGTCATGGCATTCATGATGAACGAGTATGAGTTGTGAGGAATGGGGAATTTAAATATTCGTTTGCGAATGTTCGTCTTCGTGTAGTACGAATCCAATGTAAACAGTGATTAGATATAGTACACCGTAATATAAACCTTAGTTGTATCAGCTGAGGTGTTATAATGGGATGTTACAATATGTTTAGAGAGTTAGGATGTTTGCTCCCTACCTGGCTACCTGTTAGCATCCGTTGTTGAAACTGATAAAGAAATTTCTTAATAGATATGAGATCGGTTATGTAAAAGTTGAGAAACAGCTGTCATAGAAAACTGAATGTTGCTTATGTTGTATGCAAGTTTAGTTTGTTAAGAGAATACTGTAAGGATATGTTAAAATAGAGCTTTGAGAGATAGGACAGAAAATAATTGCTATATAAAAAGTTCAGGCGCATGTTTGAAGGACGAAACAGATGATTTAATATCCCGATGTTAAAAACTATATAATAAAATATGTTAGATAAAAGAAATAACCAAACTATTCATTGTACATTGATAGGAATGAATTGATAAGGACCACGTGTTCTTCTATGTGGGTGTGTTTGTTAATAACACATAGATTATAACAAATATATATATATATATATATATATATTACTATACTATTGTTAATATGTTTGTTGATCACTTTACACAAAAACACTTAAACAGCTTTAATCTAACTATATATCGGAATAACTTAGAGAGTTAAAACTCATTGTGTAACATCTTGAATAAGTTAACAGTTATTTTTATATTAACATTAAAGTTCAGCTCATTTTCTTACAAAGATCATCAATCATTGGTTTCTGTATAAAATTTATTAATGTAAGAGAGATTAAATTCATAAAGTATAGTAAATGAAACTAAACTTACGGACTAAATGTCAAAGATCATAACCAATCAAGTGATTACGCAACATTAAGATTAACTTGTCGGCTTTGTTGGAAAATCGAGAAATTATATACGAAATGTTTCCCAATTCTTAATTCTTTTCACGCACGACATACACACATAAACCGAGTTCAATAATCTACTTCAACACCTACAGTGCCGTAGTATTCGTGAAAAAAATTGTCTTATATTCGTATTGTAGTAATTGTTTTATAATAATAATGAAAACTGCCGCGTTAAGTCGATGCGAACTCATACTAAGAGAAATATTCTATTCAAATATATAAATCAAACTTAAGTACTTATAGTCTTAATGGTGTAATGGCGCCTAAATAGTACAATAAATTATTAGCAAGTACGCATTGCTAGATTCAACAGATATCGCCTTAAAATAGATCTAACCAGGCCCTTACTTGTTACATAAAACCATATTTTTTGCTGCGGCCGACGAGGATCCAGAATTAATAGTTACCATCCGGTAAGGAAACACTTCAGCATGAGGTATCCTCAATAAGACGCTACCATAACGAAAACATAAATTCACATGCGGGTTCCAATGATAGATAGCCTTTATTACATTGACGTCACAGACTTAATAGATTTAAATAAATTTGATAGACATATATATATATATATATATATATATATATATATATATATATAAATAGTTTTGAAAATTATAAGGTTGTATGTTTTGATTAATATATAATGCTATGATAACGAGAGGTCATTTAATTTGGTTGTCTGTTAGACAAATATTGACGGAGACATCGCGGTTAAGACAAACACTGACTCATCAAATCCAAAGCATTTCATTAATATTATAGCTATCAATGGAATATCGTCATATAATATTATTAAGAATACAAAAAAAAAAACGTGTAAATATTAATAATGGAATTATAAATATATCTGAATAATATAGAAATATTTATTGTATAAATACATTGATGTACATTTCAACAAACTTACAAATGATGTGCACAAAATGTTATATACGTAATTTATACGTAATTTAATTCCGTGGTTTACCCTTAGGTTAGGAATGTTATGACACTATCACTGTTACGTAAAACGATAACAAAATATTTTAACGACTCCGTGCGTACAGGTCGTTGTCTATAAGTAATTAGAGATAACACAGAGCACACACTGAATATAGATATTGTTAAAGATCGATAAACGACGCGTGCGTCATCGATCGATGCGCGAGAGCGACTGGATGGGAGAAACATCGGAGCATGCGCCCGCGCAGGTTAAGCGACCCATTTCAGTACACGAAACTTCCTTAACATTGTATTTATAAAACTTGCATCTTCAAATAGCCGAGTTATTCGCTGTTTATTCACCGTGTAAATGTATTTTTAGTAAATACAGCTGCAGGTAACGTCTAGGGCCAAGGGCTTCAGTTATTAGCCGTGGCTGTGTAACATTTTTTGTTGTGTTTATATTTAGAATGGCAAAAGTGTCTGTCTGTACAAGGAGCGAGAAAAAAGCTATGTATCGTTTGTCACATTTATATTGTAATGGTTCAAAGGAATCGTTTGTTAGTAATTAATATAACATGTTATTTCCTGTGTTAAATTCTTGTGTAATTATTATAAAGTTCATACCCTGGAACCTTCAGTGGATTAAGGTTATCTTAAGTCGCTAAATATCACGCAGACGATGTTGGGCGCGAAAACTAGTTTGGGTGATTAGAAGCAATCAAAACGTTGGTTATATAAATGATAATATGTTGCACACATTTAATGTTTCATAAACTCGACGCATTTTTTTTTTTTATTCCGTCCAAGACTCGCGAGTCCCCGCAACTTACTCTATCTGGTCGATCGCCTTGACATGTGATCGTTTGAATTAATTTTGGCAATAAATTTTATAAATGTTCTTATGTATATTAAAATACAGAATCAATCAATTTTAAGAAAATTATTAAAGATACTTTGATATTTTGAGAAATAAAATTCTTATTTATTCGTAGTTTCGTTAAACCATATTGTAGACTTGTTAATTGATTAGTTTTTAAATCATTATGCTAATAATGTCTTAAGTTAAATGTACAAAACCACATTTAAATTTTGGTAACATTTTACACTAGCTTTCGCCTCCTTCTTCACACATGTTCAAATTTATTTTTGTATACCTTCGGGACTCCCCATGTTTAAATGACAGCTATTTATTGAAGACTAACGTAACTTATTAAGACCCTTAAAATATTATACACGTGAAAGAATGTCTGTGTTAGTGTATCTGTATTATCCAAAAACCCCCAAAACCTTTTTCGATAAAATGTCCATTCACGTACAACTCTGGATTAAGTAAAATATATGCCTTGTTTTTAATAACACGCATTAAAAAAAATAATATACTTTAATAAGTTTATAATAAATATCTAATGTAATAATTTCGAAATTAATTTGACATTTTTAAATTAACACCACATATAAATTCCTAACAATAAATCCATCTTAATAGATCTCACTCAATAACAAGGAAGGCGGTGTCAATGTCCTGCGCCCGCGCACCCGAATGTGTCGCTTAACACTACACGACCTAGATAGATGATAGCCTAAAAAAAATATCCAACAAACACACCTACATACAAAATTTAATAATAATAAAATCAATATAATCTGAATTAATCTATCAGTATTATAATTATTTGAATTCTAATTTCTGTTTCAAATAAATGTTAGCATAATGTGAGTGCTTCTAGGGATGATATCACTTTACCCTTCGTTTTGTACAAGGAAATGGTCGACTAACATTTGGCGACGTCTGACGACGACGAGACGATGCGTCAACGTCACGACACCGATACGACAGATTTGTTGTAATAAAACAAGAGTATACACCGATGAATTGAATCAGAAGATAATTATAGACAGACACAATACTTTCATTATTTTCCAAGGATTGATTTATACAAAAGGTACCTAAATTATTTTAAAAATTATGCTCGATATTGAATATAAAAATAACTAACATTATTTTTATTGTAATGCCTCTATCTAGCAGATGTATAATCTATATTCAGTATGCTCAGTCTAAGATCACATCGTCTTACTATACAGGGAGCGCTAACGTTATTCATTGATACATCTTCGCAGGTTTTTTTAATAAGGTAAACGAGAAACACACCGTATGTAGTGTGATACGAACTTGTGTTAGGCGTATTGATTGGATCTTTGTGAAATTCAGTATAGTATACCTTTATCTCATGCGATAAATATAAGCTTTTAAGGAAGATACAATTATCATATAATTATCTCGAAAACGCGTGCTAAAGGTAATACAATAAACAATACTAAAAAAAAATTCGTCCAATAGCAACTATCACACATACATTTTTTTATATTCTTAAGTCTTAAGATTAATTACTATATGCTTTCACAAGTCTAAGATTTTACAGAACTTACAAGATAACAAAAGTAATTATAATATTATTTCAAACAGAGAAAGTTAACTTTCATTTTTGTCGGTGTTATAAGAAGTGATTGAGGAAATTTCGTTAAGAATATATCAAGTAAAAACATTAGAAAGCTTTGACTTAAATGTTTATGACTTATAACCACACTATAATATAACATTTGTATTATTTATACGTTATGATATTTCCTTTCTGTTAATGAATCAATATATATACAGACACAAATATATATTTAAATAGGATAACCTTTTTTCGTATTTATTGTAACTAAGCGATTATTTTAAAACCGATTTCCAATTAGCAAATGGGCTTTAAGCTCGCGTCTCTAAAGTTTTACTCCTAGATATTAAAAATAACAGAACAGCAATTTTTTTACGTACCTTCAACTAACTTAATCAATTAGTACAACCTTGTATTATTTAGTAATTTAATGAAAGCGTTGGTTTACATTGACGCCAATTATAATTAGAGTGTTAATAAAAAAATAAATTTTACGCAATATGTTTTTTGTAATATAAAAATTATATTAAGTATGAAAGTTCTTAGAACTTTTATACATATTTTTATATATATGAGTGGGTGATGCAATATATATATATCATGTTAATAACTATTCTCAGTGACCAAAACATTAAACGTGGCTCGCGTTGATCCAAGTGTGTTATAAATGTATTTCGTGTACACAGATCACAATCACAACACGTTTTATATATTAATTTACGTTTGTTTTCGCAACAAAACTATCAAGATTATCCTAAATGTTCTTATATTTTAATGTCCCAGACCTAACTGTTTAGTTACTCCATTGATTGTCACAATAATTCTTAATTGTCACTAAGATTTAACAATCTATAGCCACGAGATAATCGAGCATTAAAATATTATTTAAAGAAAATTATTAAAGCGCTTCAATAGCTTGAAGGTTACATAAACGTTAATTCATTTAGAATACGATGTGAAGTACATTTTAATTTTAAAATTCAATAATCAATACCACTTCAATAAAATTAATTAAAAGAACTTATCATTGGTTTTATTTTTAAAAAGCCGGTCAAGCGCGAGTCGATTTCGTGCAGCGAATGTTTTGTGCAAAGGTTTAAATTATACAGCTTTAATTTTTTTTTTTTAACATTGTGCTTTATACAAAATTTAATGTGTTAAGAGAGGTCGAATATGTTTTGACGAAAGTGACATTTGACTTATATATGCAAGACATTATAGTATAACGCTATAAAAACGTCGTAGAGATATAGGGAACCCCGAAAATCTCTTCAAAATTTATTTATACAGCGTTCCAATGTATAAAAGAAAATTTATTATTGTTTACGTAAGACGGTAACGCGATATTACGACAGATACAGCTAACTGAGATGGTTGACCTTTGGAATCTTTAAGCACAGGCAACACTAGGTCGATACAGAACAGACAGACAGGACATATGATATGTACACGCATATATAAAACAAAATTAAAATTATAAATAAATTACACTTTTATCCTATAACTGTATTAACAAGGTTGTGTTATTAAAGTTAATTATAATTTTATGCTCATTATATATGGTAACATTATTACAGACGATAAATATTAATAAATATGTTTTGTTAGTTGCAATGATAAATCCAAAATAACTTTACATGCAGCTGATATAATTATAATAATTGTAACGTTTGTCCTAACATGTACGCCCCACGCGCGGTGTACCCGAGCGCAAGTGTCAAAAAAACAAAGACACAGCGACGAGGCGGCGCCTGCGCATCGGATTGCGCTTTTTGGTCTCCAATTGAAGTCGTACGCGTCGACTATTTATATTAGTTAAGTTAATGAGTTAGTGTCGCTGTCGGGCTTCGTAAATGAATCAAAACCCTAAACAAATAAAATTATATTATGCATTAAATGCGAACTTTTTCGTTTCTCAATCTGCATAGTTTTACAGACGACGGAACGAGACGGGTTATATCTTTATTTGAATATGTTTTGATATATACATGAAATCCCGACTGACAGAGGAATTAAGTAAATTGTAGTACACAAAAAATATATCATGGCCTTATATACCTAAATAAGTTGATTGTATCTGATGATAATTCAACAAAATCGATAATTATTAAAAACTAACAAATAATTGATTTATGATAAGAGATAATTTTTATATATTTAATGTGGTTTAAGCATTATCTTGTTATATGTGTATGCAACGGTTTGAGGTCGTAGGACAATTATCTTGTGCGGTAAAATCGCAGTTATGAGGACGTGGTTTGGGAGTATGGTTTACGTATCTTAGAACGCGGTTTCTCCCACATTATACATGTATGTATATTTCTAAATTTCTTATAGTAAAATATAAATTACTCCAAAAAAAGTAGAAAAAAATTTATACACATATATTCATTAAAATAATAAGAGCATACCCGTCTCGACATTATGAATAAATTTGTCCAAACAAAAATATTAATTAATATTAATGCTTGGGTATCTTTAATTTTTTTTTCTTATATATGTTAAATCATTTAATTTTGCGTTATTATAAATACATAGTCTTCATTAACTACCAGAAAAACTTTAATTAATAGCGGACTATTAACCGGTGATATTAAAGCGACTAATAGACATATATTATTTTATTGCACCAATCACTGATACCAATGTACTCAAACATTAATGCTGTAGAATTAACATCCATAAAAAAAAGGTATTCCTTAAACAAAAATAAAAAAAATATCCTAACTTATATAACATTTTAACTTATAAAATAATTTAGTAGCATCTAAATTATAAAAAAAATCTACTAAGATTACGCTCGTCTTCATTATCTATAGCAATTAGTAAAAATTATTTGTTTTCAAAAAAATAATCTTAATCATGTAGGTAATGTAACCTATATAAAAAAAGTTTTTTTTAATAAATTTGGTTTGCCGTGATTTAGGACTAATCTGTGAAACGGCTGGACTTATTTTGATAGTAATTTTTTTTTTTTTTGGTATCTTTATCAATAAATAACAAAGCAGGCGTTCCGCGCACATGATTTCGCGAGCACAGTCAGTACACAACGTAAATCAGATGTTTACTTTAGTCACCAATTTATTTATTTTCCAAATAAAGATTTACTATATAGTATATACAAAACATATTTTTTTTACTTTATACCTAATAATACCAATCTGTATATATATTTATTCAATAAGGCTAAAAGAATTCCCGTCTCTAGATCTTAATATTACCCTAACTGAAATGATTGCCAATGAAAAACGTAATCGTTTCGCGATGAGATTTAAACCTTTTTTTCTAAGATCGGTCAACGAACCGTTCGGGAGATTCAAATACAACGAAATTTTATTTGTATCTGAACGATATCTTCATGAAGATGGAAGAAAACTAAATTTTTCGGGTGCTACGCTACCACGCGTTCTTTACTATTTTATAACTGGTTACATAACACCGACGATCTCGGTAATCACAGGATGACGCGTTACACTTAGTATTATCCCAAAACCTTAGTTTAATTTCAATGAGCACACACGGAAAGCTTTGATATAATTATGTTATAGTATCTTTATCGATTAAATGGAACCCAAAAACATTGTTAGAATTTTTGTATGTCTGTTTGTGGGTTACACTAAAGTACATTACAGTATTATTTCATTGCAATCGATGTATAATAAATAGTAATGTCCTAATCATTTCCCAAATGCCACGTGTACAATCGTTGCATATCTGTTGTTAGGAAATAGTTTCTTTAACTTAGTCAGTATTAAATATAACCAGAAATATTTGTGCGTTTGTGTGTTCCTTTATATATGTTATAACACAATCTAAAAGCCCCTGCTGGAAATAAAATGCAATGAATTTCACACAGCATGAAGTTAATTATTCTATAGCTAAAACAGAAAAATAACGCAACATGGAAAGAAATGGAGTAACGAATATAAAAGGCCGTCAATTCGTCAAATATTGATAAAATATTTGGCTGTGGAAATTTCGGTTGGGAATGTTTTCTGTTCACAGTCTACCAGCTCGCAGTACGCAGTCCGTGTTTGCGGAGTAAACAGTGAAAATACGCCAGAATTGGGAATTCACGCCCTTCCACTACACTGTATTACATTTGCACTTTTATTATATTTGATTTGATTTTTATGATATTGCAATGTTATGTGGCTTACAAAGGGTTTTACGTGTAAATGCTTTCTCGTTTTTAATAACGTCAGTGTCAATATCAACAAAGTTTAATGAAAGATTTGAGATATAACGTGAGAGCTGTTAGTTCTGACGCTGATTTTTCTTATAAATATTTGTCTGTCCCATGATTTTATGACTAATAAGAAATTTGTTTAAACAACTATATTTTTCCACATGAACTGATTCCGTCAAATTCGTCTGTAATGACTGACGCGTGTAAAAAATACTGTAACTTTAAAAATAATAAAAATTGCATTAATACCTTCATAGACAAAAATCAAACAGATAATAAAATGACTCACCAGCGAACGGCACGTCGCATACGAATTCCTCTACATAGTCTGTGCTGCGATCAGTGGCGCCACTAGCCACGGACACCGCGGACGACACGCGCAACAAACAAGACTCAGTCTCTGTTTGACTGTCACGGAGCATAGACCGCCGCTTGTACTCCTGAACGATAATACATATATCTCAACTCCATACACCTATATAATACTTATATACTATTGTAAGATACGTGACACAGATAATATTTTTAATACATACGAGATATAATTTGCAATATTCAGCATAAAAATAATTGCGTATGCATATAGAAACAAGATTGCTTTGAAAAAACTTACCAATTACTAAATTATTTTCCTTGTTGTCGCCCGTTTTTTATATCCGAACGTATTTAAAAAAAAAATTACTATGAAATTTAACAAAATTTAGAATACTTTTTATTTGAATTCTTAAGTTGCATTACTTAAGTAAATATAAATAACTTAAGTGTATTTAAAATAAAAAGCTTTTAAAACCTTAAAACATAAGTTTGCTCCACATATTTCAATAGGCGTTTAATGTTAAGTACGCATAATCCTTTGCAATTTTCGTTAAGAAATTACGTATTTTACAATAAAAAAATATATCTTTGTAACTGCGAAACGAATTAGCAGCAAGTATTCATATAGTTCTTAAGCCTCTATATATTCGGAAGAACAAAAATGATAAAAAAAAATATATTAAATTAATGAAAAAAAAATAATACATTTTTAAGGAAATTGGCGTAAAACTAAGAGGGTAACAGAAAATAAAACAATACATAAACCAAAATTAATACAAACATATTTATTATATAAACGAAATAAACTTGAAAAAATAATACAAGAAAATAATCTTAAATATAATATTATTAAAAAATATCTGTCACATCAAGTCACAATGGTAATAATTTTAATACTCGATTTGGTAATCAATCGTTAAGAAATAAGGACCATCGCAGACACGCGACAAGACAGTCGCAACATTAGAATAAATCTATATTAAAGTGTCTGACTTCAGTAACCTAAAAATATACTGTCATGAAGATTTCAAAAATGCGAACAAATGATTAAATACAAATCGTTTGGAATATAAGGACATGCCTTTACTTAACGTACGAACTATACTTACAACTAAATAGTTTTTATTATAAAAATACTTAATGTAATCTGTAAGCCATACTGTTCAAGATAGCACCACACGGACATCACATACGCCTAACATATGAAGGCCTATAATATATCAACTAGTAACATCGCCCTGCGATTTCTTTCTAATTCTTATTTCTTCAACAACCTCCATTATAAGCTGAAATATTTAAAAACAAACTTAATACGATCGTGTTACAGCTATGTGCCAGTCTAGCATGCACGTGCAAAATAGCGTAGGTGCGATGAATTCTTTGTAAATTTTTTCATTCGTTGGAATATGTTCCTACCCTCGTTCTCATCAAGGGATTAAAAGATTTTTTTTTTGTCGTAAATTTAAAACTTTCAACCGCTATAAGAATATTACACAACAGTACATCGGATAACGACTATTAATGAATGGACAAAAATGTATAAAATTAGTCAAGTGAATGGCAGTTAACAATGACTAGCGTGTACAAGTATTGTTTAATGGTCATGCAGTGTACGTTATATCTAGGGTCTTCAGTCCGGACTAACCTGACTTAAAGGACGTATTCTCTCGTGAATGCTATTCTCCGCCTGCTTAGCCGATGGCGGGGGGTGGTCGGGAGTGGGGGGTTGCTGGTAATGGGTCGGGGACATGGGGATATCACGTTTAACGCCCTCACAATACCGCTCACAATCGCTCGGACTGACCATGGACTGGTCATCTAACAGACTCTCCATGGAAGATCTCTCTTGGTTTGAATATTTTCTAACCCTTTTATCAGTCATTCTTAATTCGCAATTCTCGTATTGCGGTCCGAAAGTATTCCTCCGTAACTTTCTCCTCGGATTCTGTTCTTTTATGACGACATTTTCATACATGGCAGTTATAGCGACGGGCTGAGTGCGGTTCTTGATGCTGGTCCTAGGATTCGGTACTGGTATGGCTCTCGGGGAATTGTTTGCGTCGTACTCTGAATAGGATAGTTTGCTGTCGACGTACTGATCGACAGATCTACCGTGTTTAAGATAATGTTTAGAACCCTGCAACAAAATAGATAGTAAACTCCTGCAATTGAATTATGACATAAATCATAAGTCCTAAGCATTAAATCAATTTGTCGATAACAGTGAGTCCTACCACAGGAAGCCGGCTAGGACTCACCTGTATTTCGTCCAAATCGTCCTGACTCCTCGCATGAGCCCTCAATTCATAGCTGTATCCAGATGATGGGGAGTTAACGTGAGTAGGGGACACTGACAAGTTCCTTCGGGGAGGCTTCTTGGGAGGGGTGGGCTGTGGAAGATGTATGAAATGTGGGAAGTGTGGTAAGGACGTAATTACCAAAAACCCAACCATGACATTTAGGTCAACACGAATTATATAACATTACATGTATGTTACTAACAGTACTAACAAGTGAAATTAGCTAAAAAGTATTAAAAGAATGTTAACAGAGAATTACTGGAAAACGTATAAAACAATTTGCCTATTTTAAGCAAATCTGGATGTCGTCACCGAAGCGGGATAAGTGCTTACAATTGCGTAATTGTGAATTTGAACCATTGTGGTCGGAACGGTTAAATGGTACAAGATGAATAAACCCCTTAAATTTTAATAACGTTTTAGATCATGAAAATAATTTTAATGTCAATATATTGAAGACAATTGAGCGATATAGATGATATGAAACGTATTTTTGATAGTCTTATTTTCATAAGCTATACGATAAAATATGATATAAACTCTGCAATTTCATTGATTGAACATAAAAGCCAACTTATTTCATGGAAGGGAACCAACTTTATGTTAGATTGAATTCCCCGCTGCATCTCATTGTCTAGACCGTATTGGATAGGTCTAAGCAGTTCAAGTAATTTAATGTCATCCTGAGGACGGTATAAATTGTCCACAGCCGGTCACTGAATGGACAATTTTCTACATAATAGCCTGTTAGGCATGATACCGCCAACGAATTTCTCTCTCATCTCATAGCTTTACTGTCTTCAATAATTTTCATCAATCTTAATTACGCTCCATGCTGAACTGTGCCGGTATTTAATGGAACTTATTAATGAATATAGCTTCCAGACCGGCTCAGCCACCAAGCGTCAGTTCCGATATATATATATATATATATATATATATATAAACATTAAAGCTATGTTGTTTACTTTGAGGACTTTTTGTGAGTTATAGTATATATAATATATATTTTTTATTTTTATAACATTATTAGCACAAGTATGGGCAAAATGTTGTACTGAATTAAATCTGATTATATATATTTTTTTCTCTTAGATATAATTTTATCAGCGAATATATAAAATCAACAAAATATTACAATAAAACGCTTTTGCTAATATTGAATAATAATACACTAATTTAGTACTCGTATACTTTTATTGTTTCCGCGAATCGTTATTTTAGCGGACGTTTACGACTACGTCAAAGTCTGACATAAATCGGATGCGCGTGCGCAGCTCTGGTTAAGCTCTTCAAAGCGGCGCCGATGTTACCGAAACAAATTTACCAGCTATCATATGAATTTATTTTAAAAAATCGTAGATATGAAATTTGGTACATCTAAATAATATTTAAATTTCAATTAAGCGTGTAATTCCGATTTATAACCGGAATCACAAGTAACGTTTCCTAAATCCGTAGCTATGAATCGATTAGTTATAGATTATTTCTAGTAGCTATACGTCAAACTTTAAATCTCTGGAACCGGGTAGTGATCGTCTCGTACAATTGTATATTAGTGTTCCACTGACCTAAATATAAGCAAAATGATCGAGCTATAAACACATTAGCAACGGAACGATCGTAACATCTGGAGCTATAGTCCGATGTAGTCTGCTCGTATTGAATGACGATTGAAAATACAGTTGTATTGATGACCAAAAATAATATATTAAATGAAATTATAATAAATTTTTTGTAATTTAATTGATAGAAAGAAAAAATATATAAAAATGAGACGAAGAAATATCCATTGTTTTACATCGTATATTAATTAGTAGTTATTTTTTATGAATCAAATTCTGTCTGAATCCTATGCTGTAATATAAAGCGAACAGCGACTCGTCAGTGTTAAATATATATTATTACATTACTAAGGAATTCCATGGGATTTAGTTTTGCTCCACAAAAACAAACATCGCGTTGTACTAATATATAATCATATTTTGATATTATTTATTACCTAATTATATTTTGTACTAACAGGCTTAAGAATACTGGAATACTTAGCTCGAATACTGGAATACTTAGCTCGAATACTCGAATACTTGGAATAATAGAATACATCGTTTCCATTTGTAAACCGAACGTTAGTACTCAGTCAGTTTAGATGTTAGATTATATTTTAAGTAATCCTTTTTTTTTTGTAAGTTTTAATACTTTTAGCCCTGCGGCTTTTACAGCGTAACCGGAAGACCGGGCCGGTGCTGGGACCGGCCCGGTTAAAAAATCCTGTTTGAAGTTATACTATCATTTAAAGAGAACAATTTGAAATGCATACTTATATATGGCCACTATATATAAATCTATATATATGTATGTGAATGCCGAAATCCCGATACATCTGGCCGCCAGCCAAACAGCCAATGAAATCCTATTTCAGTATAATTCCCAGATAGTTTGAGATTAGTCTTATACCAGTATGATAGAATATTATCATAATTTCCTGTTATTAATAATTCCCATATAATCGATAAAGAATGATAATTTTGAATTTATATATATATTTTTATTATATTTCAAACATTCAAAATTTTTGAATTAACCAAAAATTTGTCAATTTATATTTAATTTAATTTATATGAGTATTAAAAATAAATAATTACATAGAAATATGAATTAAAAATTGTGAATATTCATCGATAAATTTGATTATCCCGTGACATAAACATCCGCTCAGACGTATGGTGTTGTGAAGCTGTGTATTGGGTAATCGAGGCCTCGCCTGAGGTGTCGTTTTACATTATTATCAATCAATTTATATATATTTAATAAGTTTCACACAATACAATATATTTCTAACAATAAATATATATATATATATATAAAAAAAACTTACATTAATTCACGTCTACACACAAACACAAACACACACACATTTTATAACACACAAGTCCAATATTATATATGTATTTCCCACCCAGCAACGCGTACGAAGTCATGCTTCGGTATACGCGACGTTACTGGCTTCCTAATTCTTCTCCTCAGACATTCATGCCCGTACATTGTTAGTTACACACGAAAATAATGTGCTGACAGCGTGCACACTTCAACCTATTATATACCATTAAAATTATAACATACAAAGAAAAACAAATAAATTCATATTATATTACAATTAATACTTTATTTTGTTTTTGTTTCTAAACATACATTTTATATATAAAATTATTAATACATATATGTGTAATTTTTTCTAAATATTCATTAATGATAGTTTTATTTTAATAAAGTTAATATATTTTCAGTCGCGGGTACATTTAGCCCATGCTTCGTAATAACGGGATTAATTCTATACTGTTACTTCCGATATGGTGCAACGATTTTTGTACTCGTCTCGCATTTTAATTTTATATTAAACAAGATTTTAATTGATATTATAATTTTATATTTACAATAATTTAAGTTACATATTTACTTAATGTATTTCATATTATATATGTAAAAATATGCTTTATATATATACATGTCGAGTAAAAATATATAATAGAAATGAGAACATGTAATTTATTTATCTTTCCACACATGATATGGAAATAAAGAAATCTAGCTATTTATATTGAAAAAATATTTATCTTTTTTGCGTTAAACAGCATCCGTTTTGAAACAGATGTCATTGTAGTGTTCGTAACATTTCTCACGAGATAATAACTACGGTCTATAAGACGTCGTTTAATTCGTTGCCATAAAATATGTATTCAAACAACGTTCCGTGACGAATGAAAGTAATTCAGAGTTAATTTTATTAGTTAACGTGACGCGGACGGGTCAGACAGTCATGGGTGGGTTTCGGTACGTGACAAACATTTAGTAACGTGCTACTAACAAGTGTTACACAAAACAACTTTGGATCCGCTGTGATGAATTCATTTTTATATTTGTTATAAATAAAATATTTTTAATGCTGAAATGTTTTGAACATAAGGAAACAATTATTAAAATCTCTGTCGGATATTCAGTGAACAGTTGAATCACTTACTAAACTTAGTATACTCACCGACACCTTGTTGTATTCATGATGTAACACATGGGGTGCACAGCTGGATGCAGCGCTGGATACGCTGAGAGCGTCATTTTCGCTGCCCCCCTCCCCCTCCTCCCACCTCCGCCGCACCCCACTGCGAACACCCCCCACCCCGATCCGCTCAAGCGAAGCAAGCACACAAGCGCTATCGGCTTCACAATCAGACGAGGAACCAGACACGCTAATACCGCTCTCAAATTTGGAGGACTTTACGGAATCTTCCTCTTTAATGACGTCATCGGAATGCCTATCGAATCTGAATGAACCGCTCTCAACCCAGGGCCGTTTCGTAGTACTGACATCCGATTTTATAGTCTCCGCGTCTGAAGTATCCTCGTCTGAATGCAAAGTACCGTCCGATTCCTCGGACGATTCCTCGAAGCACGTTTTAAAAGAGGCGTCCGATACTACTGTTACGTTCGAATTGCATGTATGCAGAGACCAGTGACCAGAATTTTCTGATGATGAAGATTTACGAATAGAGGTAGCATCAGTGAAAGAATTGTTGGTGTCAGTCGATAAGGAATTTGTGCCTAAAGAAATTACTTCGGATATATCTTTAATGGAATAGGGTCTGTCTGTAGATGACATGGAAGAATAGCCAGACATTGGTAGATACGAGGGACTATCTGTATGAACATTTTTATCTTTTAAGACGTCTTGAATATTAACAACAGCGTAGGGATCTTCCAAATTTGATGGCACAGATTTATTTTTAACCAAGGTACGTTTTGGTGTTGTCGAAGAAGGAGAAATGTCTAAAGTTATATCGGGGGTGGACAAGCTCTTTTTGATGGCTGAAAATTTTACAATGAACTCTCTTTTCAGTCTCTCTCCTCTATTGGCGTGCAAAGAGCAATTTCCAGAATCGCAAAAGCATCGGAATGACGACGATACATATTCTGCATTATTTCTAAGCGACTCCGTGTCAATGAAAACCTTATCATCATCTTTTTCAATGCCTGGAATGTCTAACAAATCTTCCGCACTGCTATGATGCTTCGGAGGTTGTGGTTTACAAAAACATATAGCTGTCTCGAAGTAACTTTCCCGCTTATCGTTTGGTAATTTAGTAAATGGCTCTACGTCACTATAAAGAGTGTCTCGATTAAAAATATATATAAATTCTTCGACGGTTGGAGCTTTATATATGCAGTGACCGGTACCACGTATGTGATAGTTTGGTAGCGTTTCTTTGACAAATGATGGATTTCGTTTCGTTAAATTCTGGGATATTATCGAATTTCTATCTACTTCTATGTTAGTGAATGTTTTATGCCTAAAAAGAACTTTCTTTTTGGTCTTTTCCGTTCTCTGGTTGGGCAACGTTCCTGTCATTGACAGATAAATTGATTTATCATCACCGCTACAATCAACATTCTCAAGAGCACTAATTTCAGTTACATCTGAAAAGTCAGACGCGTTAGATTGTGTCCTATTTATGCTAGCTTTGCTTGATTCCCTGCGGACTAATATTTTCTTACCGTGTCTAAAGGATTTAGATTTTTCTGATAACAAAATGTCTTCTAGATTGGATTCGTCTATCATAGAATCAGTGGAGGACGTAGACGAGCTACTGACACTATTAGATCTGTTGACACTGCTCGCTGTATCTGAAGGTATGTTTGCAGGTATGAAAGATCTTTTCGGTGGTTCCGGAGCCTTCCTTTCGGGCTTCAGCGAAACATTCTCATACAAAGACCTTTTATCTAAATCGCTTTGGGGAGTTATGTGAGTCCTAGCTGCCGGTGTGGGTCGATTCATACTTTTAGCTGGTTTTATATTTTCGTAAATTGCGTCTTCGTTATCTACTGGAGATAACACAGCCGTTCTTGGAGGCGGTTTTGGAATTGTTTTATTCTCTACCTTCGACACCGATTCGGTTGAACTTTTAGGAGAAAATTCGTATGATTCATAACATTCGTTAACTAAAATTGCAGATTCTAAGGACACATTTGAGTTTGTTGATTTCCTGTAACTATTGGTCCTTGGTTCAAAAACTTTATACTTGCTATCGTAATTTATGGCCTCCGTTAATTGTACATTATTCTTATTGTAATCACAGTCCGACTTATAATTAACCACATTATCGGTTAGCGACTCGTGGGAATCATCTAATTCATTATTTTCGGATATATTAGGCAGAGAAGTCTTAAAACCCGGACAACTTCTATTGCTTCTATTTACTGTAGAATCTCTATTTAATGTACCTAATCTATCTAGCGATATAGTATCAAACTCATCTGTACAATCTATGTCACCAGATTCCTCCTTTTTCGACAAAATTTTAAAAAATTTACTATTCCCTATATGCAATGCGGTCGCGCTATTCTTTGTTTCGGAATGTTTTGACTTCCCATCGACGTTAGACTCCAATCCCGGATTAGAAATGTTAGGAGCAGAGTTAAATTTCGCTTTCAGACCCAAGCATTTCGAGGCAAGCTTTTTAACGAAACTTTGGGGTGGATTTTTAGTGAGAAAGGAAGAAGATGGTGTTATTACGCTATCACTTAGATTATTTGCTTTCTGGAACTCTGGGTGTTTCCTGTAAAACATATAAAGCAACTAAAAATAAATTAAAATAGACAAAAAAAAAATAAACAAAAATCAAATGACATCATGTTAGTTTTCGGACCACCACCGCAAGCATAAATACGATACATTAATCTATCTACATGTAATTGGTCACGCGCTGTGTTAGTTTGTTAAATTTCTTTTTAAAATCATCTCTCATGCTATCACTGTTATTGACATTGGCAATTTCTTCTTCACCTATATGAAGATTCTCACAGCTATAGTATATTTCTTCTGGCATGTCTGCTAATTCTTTGACGTTGCGACAGTAGCACGGCAGACGTTCCAATTTCTGTTTACCTTCTTGAAACGGATGATCAATATTCAAGTCATCATTGAGACTATACAATGAGAAGTATGGATTTTCCTTATTATATTTACAGCCAAAATCGCCCTTCCGATGCATTGGTATGTATATAACATCGGACTCTTTAGGAGCGGATTCTTTGTTACCACTCATGTCTATATACGAATTGATAGCAGAATCTTGTGTTGGATCGTTGCTCAATGTGTTCATCACTGATTTCTTTGATGATGTATTGATATCTACGTAGTATTCGTCTTCATTTTTTTCATTACTAAGTACAGCTTTGGCGTCATCTGATATGCTTTCGTAAATCGCATTGTCATTTGTACTGACGTCCTTATTATATTTCAGATAATCAGAATTCTCGTAGACTTTATCAGTCTGATAGTTTTGTAACAATGTTTTCGTTATTTGCGGTTTCGGTGCCGGTTTCGGTCTCTTCTTCGTTGTTACAGATTCCGGCGACGAATGAGGTTTGAGTAAACTCAGATCTTGGTACAGATTTTCGTAAATGGTCGTTTCTTTTGACGTTTTGTTGCTATTCAAGAGATTGTGCTTAACTAAACGACTGACTCTCTCGTTTTCTGTTGTACGTGGATTCGAATAAGTGAAACTACGCATTCTATGACCGTGTGTATTAGGACCTGGACCTACAATATTTTTAGTAGAAGCGTTAGACGTGTTATATTTTTTATCGACATATGTATTAGTAATGGCAACATTAGCGTAAGACACGACTCTATCCCGAATATTGTCATATAACCTGTAATTAAAATTATTTACACAATATTAACTAAACCGTCGTACAGTAAGCTTGGTTTATATAATACAAACATAACATCTTTAAACACATTAAACAGTCTGCCATTTCAATTTAATCTGAACGTACTCATCCCGAGTCTTTTGCCCTCAAAGGAGAGTATTTTTCCCGTCTCGTACAAAACTTTCTTTGATTTTGTCTAAAAACGGTCAGGTCGCATCTAGACAAAATCAAAGAAACGGAAAATTTTAATGAGACGTCGCATTGACAGTTTTTGTTTTGCATTTCTCTGACGGAATATCATTCCATACTTTTTTTTTAGTATTCATATCTATTATTGGATTGTACTTTTTATATCTTTAGATTTGGGACATAAAAATTATAGTTAAAATGTATGAAACATACAAAAATATTACGATTTTGTTATTTCAAACGCATTCTTTTTTTTAAATCAAATCACCTTTAGTACACTTAGGTTATATACAGGGTGTTACTAGCATCAATAATATAAACGATATATTAATCGCGGTAAAATCCAAAACACGCACGTCATTACTTTGGATAAAAAAAAACTGCAAAATATATCCTTAGATAGCTATGACGGGATCAAAGGCACGTGGTGTCATAATTGAGAACCGCACTCCAATTAACGGGCGTCAGAACATCTTGCAGTAATTAAAGACGACTTAAAGTTAAACGTGGAGACTCAAATGGCGTGCACTGTTAGTAGGTTAGAAGCTCACAATGCAGACCTTTTATCATACATCTTATATACCAAAACCGCAAGCGGATATGTGTATATGATTTTATATAATGTATTGTACGAGTATATAACGTTACTCACATAACGGGAGCGTGGTAGCTGGTAGGGCTGTAGTCCACCGGAAACGGTGGCACGTCGTCTTCACTCTCGTAATTCCTTCCTTTATTTTTGTGTACTGCGAATGTTCATTATATTATAGTATATATATTTATATTAAATTTTATATGAATTACATATATCTAAAAATATCGATCTATACTTATTAAATGACTCACCCTGTATAGCCCATCTGACTTGTCTCGTGACTTCTTCGGAGTAATCAGCTAATAGATCCTCGACCGTCTTATCTCTACTGTCAGTAGCTTTAAGATCCGCTCCGGCCCTAAGAAGCACTTCGACTACGGCCGCCTTGCCAAAACAAGCCGCTTCGTGCAGCGGTGTACCAGAATTAGTCCGTATATTGGGATCAATTCCAGCCTTTAGAAGCACTTGCACCACGTCCCTGGTTACAGAAAACCCTTTGTTCTCATAACGTTTTTATTCCCATATGCAGTTTTTTGCGTTGAAAAATGTTTTGTTTATCTTATTTTCTAAAAAACATTGTCCCATAGACGAATTAGGATAGATACTTAAGAGCTTTTTAACGTATCAATTATAACCAACAATAGGGATATTTTAATTAGTACTGAATAAGTTACAAGTACAAATCATCAAGCATTACTTTATCTGTCTTTAGAAATATCTTTAATATATCTAATCTTCTCATATGACTGAAGATTCATTAATATAGCGAGCGTCATAAGACCGGAATGTTAAATAACGTTCATTCCATTCAAAACAATCTGTAATCATACAATGTGTGATGAATTCAAGTCGATTGGAGCGTTATAACGAACGAATGAATATGAATATGATGTGTACCCGCCTTTATATTAGCATAGATTAATATTCAACAAAATATAGTTACGTGTTCACAATACGTCATAGGTTTTTATTTAGTTAAAACTACCCACAATGACAGTGGTAACAAAAATTAAAGTTAAATCCTTTGTTTTAAATTATAATACATTATAGATGTTTAAAATTATATTTAGTTATTAGTTCTTATATATATATCTACTTACTTGTGCCCATTCTTGCTGGCTCTGTGCAATGGTGTTGAGCAGAATTTGTGATTCCTCCAATTAGGATATTTGTATGGATGTACTAACGCTGGTTCCACTTGTATCAAATATTTGACGGTCGACAATCTAGTAATTATATATATTATATATAATATCATATAAATTACTATACCCTTTTATATGAAACTTTAATGAGCTTATAAACTTCGAACCGTCATAGAGCGAAGAACCTCACCTCCCGACCTCCGAAAGTAAATTTAATTTTACGAACAAACAAGAAAGATAATTCACTGGCAAGTTTAACTTAATTTCTTAAGACTTGACATGTTTTATACGGAAGTCTAGTAACGTGGGACTAAGTTGAGGTTAAAACTTTGTATCTTCATTAAAGGATATAATATATACTCGTATGTATATATAGTTAAATAAATATCTTAAAAATTAAATGTTATTTATTGAAGCACACGGTATTATTAATGAATATATAAGGCTATCTTTTAAGATATACTGACGTTATGAACGCAAAAACTATACATGTTTCATGTTTTAATTCAAGGTTAAATTACTATGCCTATTGTATGAATCTCTTTAGAAAAAATCTACATTTTCTTTAAACTGAGACTTTACTTTCCAGTCAGACAGATCCAGAGCTGTCTACATATAATATATCAAACGTAACAAAGTATAACAGACACACATACAGGTTAACGACTACCAACACTATGATTTTATCAATCTATTCACCTCTGATTCTATAAACAACGGTGTCTCTATCAACAATTCTGACTCCATTAACAACTGTATATCTATCAACAACTCTGGCTCTATTAACAACTGTGTCTCTATCAACAACTTTGACTCAATTAACAACTGGGTCTCCATCAACAACTCTGACTCTATAAACAACTGTATCGCCCTTGACAACTAACCTGCCATACTGAGCTGCTAGATCCAAAGCGCTATCACCCTTCAGGTTCCTTATGGAAACATCAGCGCCTTTGGCTATCAGTTGGGCAACCACGCTGACAAATCCATACTGTGCGGCCATTATGAGCGCTGTCTCTTGGTCCAGAGTCTATATATAATACATTACTCAAAATCTTAGTTTTATTTATGTGTTTTGTACAGATAACATGTTAATTTTGGACAATAATAATTGCATAATTAAGGGATAGTTTTGTGATAACATTGATAGAGTAAATGGGTTTGTTTAACTGACGAAAATTATATTTAATAAAGATGCTGGTGTTGCTCTAGGTATGGACTCAGATATGTGTGATGGGATTTGACAATGATTTATATGTTAGGATCTCTAGCTCAGAGGTAAAAACTTTTTTTTTGTCTTTACAAATGGTTATACTGAGAAGGGGATGATTATAATAATTAAAACTGTGAAAAATTTCATATGAACTTTTATATGATTATATCATTTGATTAAGATGAATTAACAAAATGAATAAAATGGACCAAATACTTTAAAAATCACCTAAAAGTCGAAAATAATAAAGTAAAAGTCAAGTCATTTGTCATTTTAAATTGATTTCATTTAAAGCGTCACTGATAGCAATTGCTCGTGTATACTTAATTAGTCAGATATAATATTATTAAACATTTCATACTTTAATAAAATTATTGTTACATCAAAAATTTGACGCTGTATTACGTGTCGGATGCATTTTTTGGATCAAGTTCTCTTATTATATATAAAATGTGCTTTTATGGACAGAATGAAGGCTTTATTGTATCAAACAAAGGCTGAAGCTTTCATAGTATGAATCATAGTCATCGTATTCATCAATCCTCGTATACGAACTCACCAGCTGGTTGACGTCGACCTTGGGATTGTTATGAGCCAGTAGCATGGCAACGGTCTCGGCGTCCCCTTTCCACGAGGCTAGATGGAGAGCGGTCGCACCCATCTTATCAACTACACATGGATTCGCGCCCACGTTAAGTAGCAGACTTACTATCTCTCTATAACAAGTTTTATTATTCTACATAATACTAGAAATTGATTAATTATTTCATAGAATAGAAGTCCAGATAGAGTAATAAAGTTCTTTTTTTTGGACATTTCTTTAAACTGAATTTCGTTGAAGGAACAAACTTATGGTAAGGCGACAGGAAACAAACGCAAGTACGATATTATTTAAAGGTCATGTGCCTCTACATATATACACTATATTATTAGTGATATTTGTAATGTTTAAGTAACAATTTTATTATTGATTTCAGGTGTCTGAAGCGATACACTATCATAAACAACTTATACCTCAATTACTGTCAGTCAGATCTATCCTTATTTTCTCTTTGAAACTTTCTCAAAATTGCTCTGGCTTTTATAATGCTGGCAGAAAATTTAAGTCAATATATTCTATATATATAAGATTTAACATTACAATACATTACTGACTTTTATTATTTCTTAGTCAGTTTACAATTGAGCAAACAAAACGCAAGACACAACCCATACTTTAGTCGCAAACTCCTCCGTTAAGGCGCTATAAACTCATATTTCCTTATACTCACAAGATGGCGTTAGTAGTATTTTAAAACACGCTAACGTTTTCGCGACAATGATATACTTAAGGTCCAGCGAAGGAACGTACGATCAACAAACAGACAAACAAACTTAACATATTTTTGTAAGTAATATATCAACTTACTGTTGAATATATTACTAATATAATATATAATTATACAAAGTAAATAAATCATGAAGGAATAAAAAATGATTTGAACAATGAAACAACAAGACGTAATCTGCGAATTACATGTGAAAATATATATGAATCGGATTAATATGAGCAATTTTATGACTATCAATACTATAACTATAGACTTGGTTGAGATTGGTCCTTATACGAAGGTCAATAGCACAATTATTAAACTAAAAAGATATTACAATTAAAAGGATATTTGAAAAAAAAAGATGTAGAGAAATAAATTATTTGATAAGTATATAGATATAGGCAGAATATTTTTATACTTACTTGTGGCCTTGAAGACATGCATGGTGTAGCGGTGTGTACCCATTGTCGTCCTGAACGTTGACGCCAGCGCCTCTTCTTAAACTTAAACTATAACAATAAACGAGCATTACCAAAGAGGATACAGACATTGTTCTAAAAAATATACTGAATTGCGAAAACATTTTCTTGCAGTCGGTTTTAGAAGAAAAATTAAATATGACATCTTTACATAATGCCTTATACTTTACACACACACACACAGACATATATATATATATATATATATATATATGTCCGAAAATTATTTATATACTATTATATTATTGTTGAATACCTTATTTATAAGATTTGAAGAGTTTGTTGGTAAACAAATTGACATATCAGGTAATGGCCATCATAATAATAAAAAAAACTAAACAATAGAAAACATTAAAAAAAAAAGGAACTCCGCAGTCGGTAGGATTCGAACCTACGCTCCCAGAGGGAATCTGATTTCTAGTCAGACGCCTTAACCGCTCGGCCACGACTGCTCTTATATGAACGACAAAATAGCGTAACAAAAAAGTATTAAATAAATAATACAATTCTATCTATAAGAAGATATTATGTGAAAATATAATTTTTAAAACAGAAAAAATATTTCTAGACACAAATGGGTTAATGGATTGAATTATTCTTAGGTAGGATAATTTTGATTAAGCGGACCGGTTTTACACAGGTAGCAAAATTTTTTATCTCAATACAACCATAAGTTTCGGGGCGAAAAATACATACCACGGTCAGGTTACCTTATGCCAAGAATTTTTGTTTCGTTGGCTGAATAAATTGTGTATAGGGAATTACATTTTAGCATATCTTGTTGATAAGATAAGAATAGTAGAAAATATTATTTTTGTGGTATCATTATAAAAAAATATATGTTTATATTGATACCAAAAAAAAACATTGATAATTTGATGTATTTTTAAAATATACAGTATTTAAATCATACATTAGACTGAAGCCGTAAACACTTTCATACCTATCTAATATCCATCCTTAGACGTTTCGGAGTTATTGTTTAACAAACATATATACAAACAAACATATGAATTCTAACAGCACAATTATAACTCACCTATCCGAATGAAATTTCTTTATAACCATCGTCTTAGCTCTGACACATTTTTTATAAATCTCATCATGTGTATGACGTCTACAGATATCAAAACAGCCGTTCATGTCACCAAAACATTTGATTTTTCTGTTAAAATCACTCATAACTAACATTTATACGAGATTTTAATGGAAGACTCACATAATCACAGGATATTTGGGAACTGAGACAAGGGGTAAAAGGTCCACACACAAAACAAACCACAACGCTAGAGTGTATTAGATATAATGAATGCTATTATGTATATGATAAGACGATAAGATAGGAAATCTGAGTCAAGGAAATAGACGAGTTGTATATACATACATGTATATATACTAATATTCACGATATATATATGGTTATATATACGAAATTATTTTAAAGTTATATTATTTAATGTAAACAATGTAAATTAGAATACTAAAAAGAGAAAGATATACTAATAGACTACTGTATTATCTTTTAACATTTATCTTTACTGTTTATCTTTTTGTTGAAAGAAAGGAATAGCTCATTGATCCAGAATGATAACAAATGATTAATAGCCGTAGCTTCTAATATTTAGGTTTAGTAATTATTTCATTTGCATGATAATTTAAGAAACGATTTAGTGCTAAATTGGTATTGCTTCCAAGCAAGGGAATTAGTCATAATTAGGCGTAGGCTGATATTAATAGGTAGGCACTGGGTTTTCCTCTTAGTAATTAATTTTATACCGACCCGTAGAAGTTCTAAAAATACTATATAACTTTCATTATAAATTATTATACACATATGTTGATACCGGACTTCAAGTTTGTATGTAAACTTAATTATTACTAAAAACGAGGAATTTCATAAAATATAAGTTCCTAAAACTTTGGTTACGTTGGGAAAAAATGGAAAAATGACATTAATGGAAATTTATAAGTGAGTTTTATTATTCACTTATTTTTATCCTAACCAAATTTTACGACAAATTCTATTAAGAAGAAAAGAAATATAATATTATATAAATGTCATACAACAGGTAAACATTCTAATAAACAGCATAATTCATTTTTGAAGTCGGTTAGATACAAACACATTCTCCCTAACGGTCAAAGAAATAACACTCGAACAAGTGAATAGTAAACATGGCACAAGTCAATGGTGTGTAAAATCGGCCAACAGAAATCTTTAAACAATAGAATGCATTACGGCATTTGACAAAGCACATTGTGTTATTCATGGAACTAAAAAAAAAGGATAAGAATTATCTAGAGACAAGTCTGAAGATAAGGCTATACATACACAGCTTTGCGAAAGAAAATAAAAACATCCATACCCATGTCTCTTGAAACGCCTGAAACTTATAAAGTCACCATCGATGTATGGCAATTTAAATCTCATTTTAATACAAAATTTACACGATATTAATAGTCATCTGGTGGCCGATAACACGTTATCACCGAACGATTTCCTAGTCAAATATTTATTTATAATATTTAAAAGAACGTTGCGGCTCAGCGACCACGAGTGACTAACTGATGGTTTGAACGAGATGAGTCACGGGTTTGAACTTTTCATTGCGGTATTTTTTCGTCTACGTAACTGTTGTTCAGATTTTTTTATGTACTCTAATTAGTAAGTCATACAATTTTTCTTAATTCTATTGAATTTTCTGACCCAGTTTGTTACTTGATAAGAATCTAGCTTCTACATTTGAAACAGCACAAAGTTTTTGTTTTTTAGGAAGTTAACTATCTAACGGTCAATACGATGGCAAATCTCTTCCAACTCTTTATGTGGGCATCTTTTCTATGAAGAAGGTACCTGTATATTTAACCTTCAATCGTCCTAAATTTATTTGAAACATATACATTTAAACTATAACGATGTATACCATTTTTTATCAATCATTAATTAATATTTCTCATTGATTTTGGGGTCATTATAACGATGTTTAAAGCAAACCTCATTAGGTCAAATGGGAAAAGCTAATCACGTTACAATTAAAGCAAAACAGTTTATAAAACTGAAACCATTCGTGTTTTTAGACCAATCAGGAGTCTTCACTCTAGGTTGCTTGTTATTCACTATACTTTTGTGGAATAGGTACTTGTATGGAAGATGACAAAGCATTAATTTTTATTTAGTTTCCCCACGACGTCAATATGCCTTTCCCGATACTAATACTTCCTACCACTAATATAAACATTATGAATATTTTTAAAATAATTAATAATCATACGATATATTAATATAATTTCTATATTCCACACAATTCAACATGGATCTTACTTAGTTTGTAATAAAAATAATATTCATAAATTACATAATCAATTATATTTTTAATTATACACATATATTAATTACATGGGCCAATAATTTTAACGTTAATGTTCCAGAGAAAAATGTCCTAAATATTTGTTATTTAGACACTTAATATTTAAAAAAAAAAAACTGTTTTTGCATGCTGAATGCGTTATGTCTTGTCTCATATGCAGCCGGACAAGTTATGAAATTTTAGTTTCGACGAAGGTCGTCTAATAAGGTATCGCCTGATAAAGGTCGTCCATTTTCCAGTATTCCAGTATAAATGCGTACAGGCTTTATATTGAAAAGAAACAATGGATTGATAAAATATGTTCAACGATCTACCTACATAGGACATCCGCTTAAATCTAGCGGATCTGGCGCCGGCGGCACTTAACCTAGAAAACCTAGAGAACAAATCATAATTATACCCACGTGTTGGTAACAAGCGGTTAAGTTTTTATAGGAAATTTAGTATCATCGTGCCGATATAAAAAACATAACCTTATTTTCAATGAAATAGGTTTTATATTTGCAGAACTGATATTAAAGGGACTTTTAGAATAAAAGCATTAGGTCTAGCAACATTTCGTTCGCGTATATATCTCAAACCGGTTGGCATCGCAAGGATACCTAGAGGAACTTGTATATTTTATTTACAACCATATAGAATTAAATTTCGATAAATTTAAAAGGCATTACTCATAGTAGATTATGAAATTACACAAGATAAAAATAAATCAAAACTCAATATTTATTATCACAAAAAATATATATTTTTAAAAACGTTCACTAAATGTGATGTGATGTCCTCTTATAAAGTTACGTAACACAAATTCTAAATGTAAGTAAATAACTTAAGATTTATCCGACGCTATCCCTCATTGTGATGGTAAGACAAGTGCATGCTTGAATACAAAGGTGTTTTATGTGGGATAATAGGATATTATGGATGATGGGTTCAATGCACTCTCTAAACATCGATTGCCTCTGGCACGATGCCAACACTCGACTTAATGGCCAAGGTATCCCCGACTTTCTTAAATAGATAACTATTAATTTACCGCCTTCCAGCGTTTCCTACATTAATGCTTGCTAAACAAATGAATTGTTTATTTTTTTTTCTTAATGTTATTTGACGTATTGTTTAATATAATGGCCGGTAATTTTTCACATGAGTTGTTTATGACGATATTTAATGTAACATAAATTGAAAAAAAATATATAGTAATAAATTTAAAGATTTATTTTAATGAAATCCCTTCAAGATCCTACTGGACAGTTAGAATCAAGTCAACAGCTATTTATTTTGCACCTCAACAAAATAGTATTCTAGAAATAATAAATTATAATTGGGACAAATAAGTTTAAGAATTAACTGACAGTTAAGGAAAACGTCGTAATAATATGACTGTACTTGAGCTGTAGAACAACAACTTTGATGAATTGATCAATTTTAATTTGCTAGAAACAATAACTAAGTCATTATATTTTATATACATATTCATATATACGTTTTAACTATGAATATAACCTATGCATGGGCCTTTATTTCTCTTAATCGTCTTATTTTTCAAAAAAATTGAGGGTTAAATGTGGTAGAATTCATTTCTTTATTTAACCGCATCTAATTCGTAAACTTGTGAGAGATAAGGTACATAAAGTGCACGTAAACATTGAAAAATCTACCGATGACCATGGACGTCTTTTTAAGGTTGTTTATACATAAACAGAAAGTATAAGTCATGCTTCGTCATTTAAATATATTGTTTACATTGTTCAAAGTGCAATAAAATCTTATAAACATAAGAAAGACCCACCTTGTAAAAGGACCACTCCTTTTAGTTATTTGAATTAATATTTTCTCAACACTCCGCTCGTCTCCCTTCCGCGCTGCGTCCAATAAATCCTGGCCTCTTCCCATGGCCCATTTAATCGTTAATACCACTCACAAATATAACACAAACTTCAATCATTTCAATTTTTTACACTAGACTTCACTACTCACTACAACTTCATTGATCGCGCCGCCATATTTAGATTAGACGTGAGTGCGCCCTAGCGGCCGGTGAGGGAATCGATATCGAGTATGAACCTTTTCCTCTCGACCTACTACGAAACTTCATTCATTTACACGTATTAAGTTAAAGTATAAGATTTAAACATAGTTATTTGCAAGTACTAACTGCTGGGAGATTAGATGTCTCACCAAAATAAATTATTATTAAACATTTCCAATATCTACAAGTTGCAGAAATGAAAAATACAATTTCGTTCTGTTTATAACACCTATTCCTATCCTGCTTGCACACAAAGATTTTTCCTTAGGCTTCAATCGTCTATCTCACTCGCTTCTTCATTCGTTCGCCTTCTCAGACCGACTGGCCTCGTTTCAGTCTGTCGGTCTGAATTCGGTCAGTCATTCATGTTGTCATGGATAATCGAGTAAAAACTTTGTTTTTATTTTTTATCACCATGAGTTCAGTGTGCTTTGTTTCATTTACTTAACCGTAAATATAAGTAAAATATTGTTTTTCGATTACACCTTTCGTTATCTCGTTCACCTTAATGTTTAATCAAATTTGCTGAAGTGGTGACGGTTTTGTTAAGTTCTACTTGTAATTGTTATGTTCATTGATTTTTGTACCTGTCAAATATCAGCTGATTAGCGACAAAATTATATTTTAAGACTTTATGATATTATCTTTGCACTTTGTCGTATGCCAAAAGTTTGATATTAGTGTCAACTTCAAGTAAATATGTTTAAAAGTACCTCTATTCCTCTATTTTTTTTAATTTTTCTGACCAATCAAGTGAGCACACAGAGTAAGTACTACAAACACCTCCTACTTAGGGGTTTAGAAATCAATTTATTATTCTAAATCTGCTATTTTCAGAAACAAATGTACTGATAAATTTGAATAAAACCACATCATGGGGTGATAAGGATCTTTATACCGGTTTTGTGAATGTCACAGCTAATTCAACCGCCCAAGTGGACCTATTAAATGTATATCCAAATGTGTCCTTCATAATATTCCAAGTACACAGTCACTCTTACAATGTGACGCTATATAACAACACATATGTGAAAGGTTCATATGTAACGGGTACTAATGTAGGCATGTACAGCAGTGTGAAACCAAAGATAGACACATTTTTCATAATCAATCCTAATACCATTGACATAAAAGTGCTAGTTTCTATCCATGGATATACAACAGCAGGTATTTAAAGTTATTTTTGGAAATATATATAATATTATTTGGCAATTCCTCATTAATTATCTCATATGACGACCAATACTTACATCTCTTTTTAGATATTAGATAAATTAGATTAAATTTCAGATCCAATACCAGGTGACTGCAATATGGAGTTTAGTTTGCCGATATCACCATTTCTGTTGTCTTCATACAACAACGACACTATAATGGTTGATGCGGCCGCTGCCAAAGATCCCATGGACATAAATTGCAATAGCATAGACAAGTCGTTTGTTAATTTCTACAAAATGTATCTACCGGAGAGAGATTTTGATGCTGACACATATTACATGGGCATAATTAATATGTTGACATTCGATAAAATTCAAGATAATGGTGAATATGTGAGTGAAATGTATAGTATGAATTTCTTACTTAGTACAATAGATGTATATTATTTACTTGAGTATACTTTTCATGTTTATCATATAAATATAATCTCGAGTACATTCAAGTTAATTTTATCATTCTAATTACACACTGTAGATGTCACATATATGTTAATGAGATCATGAATGAGCTATCTTTATATACAGCCGTAGTCATGACCTAGTCGTTGACAAATGATTCTTCACGGTTAACCGATAAGCTGAACGTAGATTCATTTATAAATATTACATACCTCATAAATTTTTCTGTTTAATATTTGGTTAATATTTTTTTTTTTATAAATAACTAATGCTATATACCCATAGTATATTGCCAATGACAAATGTTAAATAATGATTTTGTTGTTTGTATTTATCTGTGAATTTAATTTTATCCTATTTCAAAACAATACTGTCGGATCCCATTGTGTTTGTTGAGAGCAAATTGTGTGTAACAAACATATTTGTAGACAACAAATAGTTTTCACAACTTATATCATGTTAGTTGATAGGTAAATGCAATTAATTATTAAATTGGCACCATATAATTTATATATTTTTTATTCCTTGATTGAAAAAAAACTATTTTGGGTATAAAGTAGCTAACTCAAATATGTAGTTATAATACGTTAAAGTATATTTCCATATATTATAAACAGGAAAAATTGCATAAATTAAATTAAACATCTTAAGTATGATTGTGATAACTAAAGAGGCTTGAACAGCGCCTTGAAGGTATATAGTCTGTTCTAATACACCTTGGCCAAATGAACTTGAATATTGTCTTAAGACAGTGTTGTCAACTTGTTACCTAAGTGTTGGTCATAAATAGTATTGAATTTTCCGTTGGTAAACTTTCCGTAAAACTAAATAAAGCGTAAATTTTAGATCCCGTATACGGGTCTACGTATGCGTCGTATGTTAAGCGCTTATCCGGGAACTGGTGCTATATACGTGGCGGTCGCGTTCAGCTCGAAGAATACGAGCGCGTATTCTGTTTACGTGCCGACGTATTCGTACGCTTGCGATCCGTTCATAGAAGGCGGTTGTGAGATCATGGGTATGGCATACAATTGTGTATACATATTATAAACCGACTTTAAAAAATTAGGAATACTCTATTATTGTGAACGTGTTGTTTAAATTAATTTTTTCACAAGAAAGTCTGAATACTTATGTTTTTTTTTACTGTTTGAAGTTTTTAGTTTTGTCTTGTTATATAAAGCTATTGTATTATTTCAGACGACTTCTTTTCCCAAATGTTATGTGCATCGCTGACGTTCGTTGGTCTTTTCGTGTGTTTTTTCGGACACAGGTTTTTTAAAACTGAAATGTTTCTGGTCGGTTTCGTCACCGGAGTTGTTATTACATACATTCTGATATCTTTAATGGCTGATTTGAATAGGGCAGGTGAGGTCATTATAATGTATGCACTTACTTATAATTACTATGATATGTTGTTATAATAATACGTAATATCAAATTTACAGCACTTTTGGGCGCGTCAGTATTATCCGGGGTGTGTTTCGGCTCGATCTGGTTGCTTTTCTGGTGGTTCTACGGCATACCAATATTTGCCGTGTTTCTGTCAACATTGAACGTAGGCTTCCTATTCGCTGCTATAATATATCACGGCTTGCCAGGTAATAACAACTTCGACGTCTATTAAAAAAAAAACTGTATATGTGGCCAAGTATATAAAAGTATATGTAACCTCTTTTTAATTTTTTTTCAGGCGGTTTAACAGAATTGGAATTGGACTTGAACTTTTGGACACTTTTTATTTTTATAATGCTACTGACAGCTCTGTTGTTGCTCTCGATGACGTTTCTGTCTAACATACTGTGTTGTGCGATACTCGGCGCGTACGCGACTGTGTTCCCTATGGACTACTACATAGGGTCCAATTTAAGGTTCATTATCATCAACACCGTGAGACGCGCCATTGTACCTCATTTCAATATGGCTGTCCTTTCCCCGCCGTTCCAATGGAAAGGTAATAATTATAAGTGAAAATAATTTATAAATTTTTATAATTAAGTGAATAAAATTAAAGTGATTCGTTTTTTAACAGTGTATTAAAACTTTATTACGTTTATTTTATAAAGCAAAAATTTTTTTAATTTTAGTTGTAATAAAAAAATACAAACAATATTTATTGGTTAGTACGAAGATAATATTTAATTGTATTTTTGCAA
Source organism: Danaus plexippus (assembly GCF_018135715.1). Classification (NCBI taxonomy): domain Eukaryota; kingdom Metazoa; phylum Arthropoda; class Insecta; order Lepidoptera; family Nymphalidae; genus Danaus; species Danaus plexippus. The sequence goes on from NC_083554.1 coordinate 3,849,145, forward strand.
TAATTTTATTTTAATAAATAAATTTTTTTTTAGATACTCGAATACAGCAAATGTGCAATATATTCACTAATTCGTTACTGTAGTATTAATATAATGAATGCAACAAAATAAAAGCCATACAAATAGATTGTTATCAAACTTTAATAATCTGTATATTAAAATATTTATAATAATATACATATTTTTTCACCCGACTTTAACCACCTCCGCTGCAGACGCCGTCATCGCCGCACTCTGGATAGGGCTCGCGTTGTCCGGTTTCCTGGTTCAACACTATCATAATCGGGCCAGGCCTCCCTTCCCGCCGCCACCGCGGAGCGTGAGACCGGTCTACGAGCCTCGAAGACGGTGAGTAGACGTGATACCACGTATGGTCTCCGAGACCAAGAGTAATAACTCAATCTTTTCAGAAGTCACAATACATAGATTTTATTTCTCGAAGGATTAATTTTATATACAATAGTGTTTATAAAAAAATATAGCAATATTTCTATATATATATATTATTTACTATGAATATTTGTCATTGTTATAATGTTTATCTCTGTCAGTGGTCATAAGCTATTTATTTTCTTTATTCCAGTTACGGACAGATATCTGCGCCGATGATGCCGGTCTTCGCGGCGCCGTCGGAAAGGACGCCTCTGTTGGCCTAAAAATTGTAACCCACTAACACGATAACTTAAAAACTAGTAAAAAAATGTATGGGAAAAATCTCCCAAAAAACATCTGCTCCCAAAACATCTAAAAAAAAATTTACTTGCCAATTGTTAACTTACTCAAGTACTTACCGATCATATTAAGTCATAATCACATATCACGTTAGGAATAAGTAAAAAATATATAAATATTTATAAAAAATATATAATCGCAATTTGTATGAAACGTGCTTCACGGTTATCGTACCTCATGTGAGACTTACCAAACGGACGCTTTGTAGTCAAATAATTTGCAACAAGACCTTATAAGGTACTTTACAATCGTCAAATAAAAATACATTGCTTGCTAGTTTAGGGATGTGATTTAAAATCTTAAGTCGTCAGCTCTCAGTGGTAACCGAGACGTTTAAGACTGCTTGAATTGTGATCCTTAGTTATATTCCTATTAATAAACATTGTTAAACATAAAATAGTTTTCATTGAAATATCAGACTACCCTCCATGTGATGCTACCATTCGACAGCGAACGACGTAAAATAGTTTTCATTGAAAAATTTCAGCCTACCCTCGATGTGGTGATAGCATTCATTTATAGTAAATGAAGTGATATTTAATAGCATTAGAGGATTACTGTCCCAAATCACGCAACATACCTCCGATGCGAGCGAGGTTTTTATTCAAAATCACACATGTCGAAGTTAACAGATTAAGAAGCCATTGAAATCAGACGCAGTTGTCCGTCCCTTGCGAGGGGAGATAAAATGTAAACCAATTATAAACGCTGATTATATATGATTGTTTACTCCTGTCTGCGTCCTCTTGCTTTCATTATGTTTCAATATATTTTGTGTGACTACCTTCTTTTTATGCGACGGTTAAATTTAAACGATTTCTTTAAAACTATATTGAGTTCTCATGGACAATCTGAATCCTGATGTGTGACACTCATAGCAACAATTCTCGCTGCTGTCTCGAGTCACCCTACAAAGTATTTAAAGTGTATGGATTATTTGATAAGTGTTACAATGAAAACAAACGAAAAGCCAACGTATCTACAGTCCATACAAGGCGTACACTTTACCAAGTTTGAATCGGTATAATCTACATCGGATCCTATTGTGTCGGCCAACCCTCGTACGGGGGATGTCGTGGAACCCCACGAGCTGAGAACACGCAAAAATTAATACCGAACCGCCCAAATGCAGTTAACGGCATATTTTCACTTTAAACGCCCAGCAAGGGTCCGCGGATGCACACCTTTTGCGGTTAGTAATAATATTTTCTCCGACCCGATGGCATCATCACCCGCACTCCAGTTATTTATAAGGTTGTGAGTGAAACTACAGCGTAATGGTTAATGCGATATTTATTAAACGTCACTGTAACCTCCTCAATTAATATGCACTTATAATTACAATAATTTATTTTACAGTTAAACGCTAACTAAGTACATTACAACGTCCACACCACCTCTGTATTGCGTTATTCAAAATATATTAGCATTTATACACGTTTCATTAGTATCTTACATCAAACGAGAAATTGTGCTTCACTGATAACATAACCTTAGCGATATTTATGTATACGAATTTTATATTTTTTTGTATTACATTATTATTATTATTTTTTTAATGTTCCCAAAATCTTCCGAATAGCGTCAAAATAAATCTAACTACATTTTAATCACAGCAACTCCTTAATTATTAATAAATAACATAAATTAATTCGTTTCGTGGTGTGCTATTGTAAAATTTTTCGACTTCCGACACATTACAACATCTACTAATGTAACTATTATACAATTATACAAACATACTTATATCGAGTTGTGTTACAGTGTGTAGTCCCGAGGCGGGGGTGACAAACAAATCGCTGTAACGAAGCTTATTGCCACGTTTTTTTCTATGGCATTAATATTTTTGCACCCCCAATGCATACATCAAAGAAATAAAAGGGTTGTACACGCAAAGGGCGCGTAACACTCAATTATTACAAACGTTGGCACAAACAATTTACATTAATTTCACGTCGAGACGTTAATGAACTCTCGAGCAACAAGCTTCCCCGATTCAACAATAGATGGCGTTTATCTATATTTACAATGTACGCTATCGCCTCCCAACGCACTAGTCGATCATACACAACGAAACATGCCGCATTTACAATATACACTAGACAAGCAAATGATTATAATGAATGTATAATATATGATCGTCACCATGCCCCGGCCGCCGGCGCGGCGGTTCACGGCGTGCGACCAGACTTACCGCTACGTTTGAACATCATCAGTTGCTTAGCCGTCGAATAAATATTATACAAAAATAACACGATGCACCATTTTAACACTAGAACACTAACACTAGAGTCCACTGGTTATTGCGTTAATCACTACACTACTTTACGACACTGAACTGTTCTCTGTCATATCTCCCGCCAAAACGCTGTCATGGCCGGCTGTCATGTTGAGAGCGTTCACAGTCAAGTGTGAGTCGGCGTAGTTGTGCGCTAGCTCGCTAGATGGCGTTTCGGCCAGATTCGGGTTCTCGGCCATCGAGAGCAGTCGATGAGGGAACCCGAATAGCTGAGATCACTGAAGCCTACCCCAGTAATTCGACGCGAGGTCCGGCCCCTGAGAAGGTATTTGAACGGGGACGCTCACACCCGCCGATATCACACCTACGACGAAGGGGAGGTTATTAAAAACTTATTTATAGCACACTATCTAGTTTACAGCTACGAAAAATATACACAGGCATTTAACATGAAACATATTCGTTGATATTTGATATAAATATAGAATATCAAAGATTTTCAAGAGACAATTAATATTATATATATAATTCCTGTACATAAGCGCAGTGAAGGCATTGCGTCCGTCGAGATGCGAGCCGCTAATGACTGTGTAGCGAGCGTAGTGTGTCCAGATAACGAGGTAGTGTGTCGTAAACTGCGCGCGATGTGAATCCTATTAGACATATGGCCGGGCCGATATTGATACACGATGTTAATAGGTTTCCTATCAGATTATACAGCGTATGGAGGATGAGACTTGATTGGAGATTATAACTGACGACTGTTTGCGATCCAAAGCGACCTATCTAATTAAACTATCCGCTTGTTTATATACATAATAGCTTATAAAGTGATTTTTAATTGATAATATTATGGGTTATGTGACTATAGGTTTTGTTTAATAAAGTAAAGAGATAATTGTATGTTTATATGTTATAGCGCAGCTAAACGCGTACGTAATGATAGCGTAAGCTGTAGGTTCATAATTCTAAACGTCGTGTATCGAGCTACATGACTGGAGCGCGTGTGTTCCCGCGATAACACTTTCCGTTCCACAGTGAAGGGTAGGTTTATACCCATTACATGATATTATCGTCATGAAACAGCCCCGCTGGGACGCGTGTACCCAATGATTCGTGTCTATGACTCCTTGTCTATGATAAACGACGTCGCTAAACGCTTTTATAAAACACATCACTAATACGCATTTTAAATAAAAAATCTCGCATACCTACAATGTAAATATTATAGTCATGAAAAGAATCGATAGGTATACGAGGAACGGATTTTTTTATTATTATTTAATACACGTAGCTTGAAATGCAGCCGTTGAAAGAGCGTAAAAGAGTAAATGAAACGAGAGCGTGCATTTTGAATTGTGAAAAACTCTTTTGTTCCCAGCCACTGGTGGAAACTCGGCTGCGGAACAATGCGAACGCCCCAAACAACAATCATTCATACCGCTTTCCGCCACCTACGGCTAAAAATGTCCGCCGCATGATGTATAGTATCAAGCGGAAAAGTTATAGCTTTTTAAAACAATGGATACGCCAGCGCGGCTCGCTATTATAAATCAGCAATGTTTATGTTAATGTGTGCCTACGCTAGACGTATCTATACTAGATTTTCTTCGCGTTCAGTGTCCGCGAGAGCCTCCCGAGGGTACTCGCGTTTCAAATGTTTGTTAACTAAAGCATTCGATATTCAAAATCAATTTAAAAGCCATTTGTAAGGAACAGACAACGGCAAATCCAATCGGGCCGCGTCTCTCCGTATATTTTTTTCCGAGTTTTTCCTTTATTTTCCGTTTCCCCGTCATGTCGCGGTCTTGTGAGCCAGACGCCCCTTGCTCTTGACTCAGCGTTTTTTACATTTTATTACCAAGTTGGTAAATATTTTCCAAGGCTTGATTTAGACGATTTTGTAACATTTTCGGCCAAACTTTACACATTTTACAAGTGATTCTGTATATATGAATTCAATTTTTCGGCTATTCGACGGCGTGCTTATGTCATATATATGTTATTTTGCTAGTAAATATGCGTTATTATATATGTATAAGCACGTAAAATAAATCAACAAAAACATGACAAATTTATTTAACAATACTTACTGAAACAATATCTTAATATGAATGTGAATATGATGTTATATTAATGAGATACCCACCGGTGCTGCCCGCGCTCTGTGGCTGGCTGTACGCGGCGTGTTGCTGGTGTGCCGCGGGCGCTCTGTACCCGCCGCCCGAGAGGACGTCCCCGAACATGTACGGATACCCACCGTCACGTTGCTGGAGACACGAGGACGACAGACCGGACGACATCGAACTGGCAGGAGGGTAGGCGGAGATTATAGTAACAGTCGAAGAAGACATACATACATACACGTAAAATAAAGACCTGGTACTATAAAGAACAAAACATATAAACTCTCGCGTAGTTAACTATTTCGCCGGTTATATTGTGTGTGTTTGTATGTGTCATTAATCAATAACAAACACTTAGTATCAATTACGAAAACATTATAAGACATTTGTCGAAATAGTTTAACATAAAATTTAGGCTATCATTACAAATATCAATGACTTTAACATAACAGACAAAAGTTGATTATCGAAATGTTAACGGCTTAACAAAACGACGATGTCACAGTCATAAAACGTTACAGATTATAAATGATTATTATAATAATCTGTTATCCATTCATTCACTCATTCATTCACGGTTGTTATTCTGTGAAAACTATCATCGGGTGAGCGTCTAACTAATTTAATTTTCCTCCACAAAGACCGGAAGACTCACTATTAAAAATCAATTCGAGTGTAAAGGCGACCTACGACGTCGACTTGGTAACGTCTCGGTGCAGTGGCGAGAGACGATCTTTTGCCGGGCGATTTATCGCGCAATTTAATTAGTGACGCCTTTGGATAATAGATGTCGCTAAAGATTGTTGTCTTTGAACTCATTGTGAAGGTTTTTTAGATTTAATATAACTCAATAAAATTTTTAAAAAATAATACTTAAATATAGGTTCGGATAAAAAAATTAAAATTGTTCTAACCGGATTTGATTTCTACTTTTTTTTTTAACTAATCATACCATAGATTATCGTCAATATATAATGTATGGTTATATCTGACTCACCTATACGTATCAGTCATGGTGGCGATAGGTTGTGGTATGGGGCTGTACATGGAGTTGAACCCGCCATTCAACGGCAGCCTAGCCGGAGGCGCGGGTGATGCGGGCGCGTCTCTTCTTTGGCTCCTAAGCTTCTCCTCACGACGCCACTTAGCTCGACGGTTTGAAAACCACACCTGTATTGATGTGGTTGTTATTGGTTGCTACCATATCATATTATATTGAGCGTAATTAACCTTGGATGTGTACTTTAAATACGAAATTTTTAACGGCTAAATATAATTTTTGTGGTCAAATTATAACCCAACATTAAACAAGATGTTCTAGACTTGGATTTTTTTTTAATTTAACTCATATTATCTTTGTTGTTCTTTTAATTTACGATTATTGATCGTTTATATCGCATATATATTTATTTTAACATCATGACATTGAGCAGCGTGAAACGGAACGCTAACCGGAAACGGCTCTCACGTGCGCCAGTTCCGACACGGCGACGGCAATATGGCGCGCTTCGGAGAGACTTAGTTGAATTACTTGAAATTAACATCCAAAAACCTCCTCAGCCTTCGACAGTATTCAAATATATAATATAAAATTTTGGACAAAATTAAACCTATCGTCCTTATAGATCCACAAGCGTCTTAATAACATTTTATTTCGCTCCGAATATAATATTATAATGTATTGTACGCTAAGTACAAGAATTTCTGAATAAAATGTCGGCATGACCGTAAGATGAAAAGAATATTTTCCTTTTCCTTTGTATTGAAATGGGAAAATAAGAAATTTGGAAGGGTTCGCGTTAGGTAATATGTCATAATATTATTGCTCTGGCCTATGAAATCACCATATTCTATGCCATATTTTATTTGAACCTTCACAAAAAACCTAAAAAGGGACCGTTTAAGCTGTGTACACACTATTGCCGACGAACTTTGAAGTATTATATATGTGCATAATTTTACTTATAGAAATACGCTTAGCCTTATGAAGCAGTTATTATAAATAAATTATGTAAAGACATAATAATATAGTAATATATAATATACAAAGTTCATTTCCCCATATGAAAGTTTCTGAACGTGACACTAAAATATAATGACATTTAGCGTTTTTTTTCTGTCATTCCATGTATATTTCTTGACAGCGCTGACAGCCGACTCCCGCCTCTGTCATTCCTTTATAAATTGTAGTCAACCCCAAGAGGGGTACTCCACTAAATAGGATTTACCATAATTCTGTTATTTTGCCAACATTCAACGTTTTACTTAATAAATGTCATAATGATGATATATTTAATAATCGATTTTTTTTGTATATTCATGTTTTATTTTTGCTTTTCTTTTTATTCTGTGTAATATAATCGATGTTTCAGTATCGATTCAATATTACAATCGTCATAATACTTTCATTTTCATTTTCGAATCTCTTAAATCGCCACATAAAGAATATTAACAGGTACATAAAGGAATTTCTGTATAACTTTTGCGAAATACGGTCTTATTGCGATGTTTTTAAGATGGTCCTTAATCTGATTGTCATAAGGGTGAGTTCGGTTTGCTCGTAGGTAAAAAGGCTTTGTTCGCTGGGTGCCAATTTTTCAAAACATCCCCCTACAGCCCCTCCTATAGGTCGGATCGATAGCAACCCCTGCTGTGTTGACTATGATTTTGTGAAAATTATTAAGGATAAAAAAATATATAAAATGCGTTTGTTACAAACTTCTATAGCTCGTAATATTTATGAATTTAACTATATTTCCATACATATAAACATAATCATTATGATACGGACGTTCTGATTGCTTTTCTTCAACGTCGCCAGCAAAACATGAGATGATATTAAATAGTCTTATTTACTATATTACAGTAAGTAATAACGAATCACACCTAACTCGGGTACGTAATATATTTTCCTATCATCTGGTTTCCCTACAAAGCCTTGAACCTCAGCACGTGGTGTCCGAATCCTTGCTGTATAGAGCCTGTTCGTTTATACAGACCGAATTCAACACTGTATAGTTACGTCAAAGTTGTGTTTACAATAAAACCCGTTGTCCATAGCTGGTGCGATACAAATTATATTCTCATTTTCGCATCTATGTAAGAATTTTTAATCTGATATATATTATTATATAATATATATAAATTATACAGAGGTTAAGACGAAATATTCATGTGGTGTGGTGTGGTGCTGATCCGAAACATTTTTGTGTAATTTCTAATTAAACCACATTAATATTGTTTAATGTTAAATATAAAGTATATATGTATAGTTTTTATATCGCAGTAATGTTATTATGTTGGTAAGCCTGCATGTGACTTGTTGACTCCACAAGATGCGGCGCTCTCGGGAATGTTAACTAACAGTCGACAAGAGGTTAATGTCGAAGCTTAGCCCGGCTCGTTGAAAACAATGTAGACGGCATTACCTTTTCACGTTTTTTTTTTTACCACAAACAAGAAAACTCGGAGGTAAATTCGAAAATGCTTTACGATACGCTGTATATTTACTTATTAGGTACTCTATATCATGAGGATATTTTCGTTTATTTCATTTCGCTTTTATGTTATTTTAATTCATTTAAAAACATTATTATTTGAAAATATTCTATTCATATATTTATATAATATTTCATACATAAACACGTTGAAAACGTATCTTATAATTTGTAAATACTCCTTTCTAAAAGTTAAATATTAATAATACTAACAGCACAAAATGGCGGAACATAAAAATAAAATGAAGTCAGCGACGCTATCTTTAAAACTAATTCGATTTATATCCTGCTAAGTGCTCTAAAATAGTTAAAAGGTTGCAGTCAAAATTGCATTAAACCGTTATAAAAGTTGCCAAGTTTCCTCCCGTGATAAATGATGTTTTAAACTGTTGGCAACACTGTGGCGATTTGGCTAAGTGAAACAAGAACTTCATAGGTTTTTAAATATATTTTTTTTAATATTGGCAGCATTGTTGTGGAGAATTTAAAAGTTCGCATTAACCGTTTCAGCTCCAGTTAAAATAATGATGTTAACTTTGTGCAAACAAGTTTTGGAAGTATTCCCCGATGTGCTTGTATTATCAATTAAATTTTTAGCAACCCCATTTTAATTACATACATGAGTAAAACAAGTAAACATAGGAAGACAAACATGTTGTAAAAAAATCAAACAATAAAAACATGTTTAATGTATTGCCGCCATATTTGTTGATTATATACGCGTTCGTATATCGAAGCTTGGTGGGGTTATATAATACCCTTGTTTTTTTAGTCTGTTTGCTAAAGACGCATCTACATGCGGCCCGCGCCTATGTAAACAGACAGTGTAAACAGGCCCTTATGAACGCATCCACGGACCGCTTTTAATAAAGCACCCTTGTCATGTTTTTTCCTTTATTTCTGTTAACGAGCTTTGATTTTTAAACTATATAATATATTAATGTTGGCAGTACTGACTGTCAGGTGATATAGATGACAGTTGACAGTTGACAGGCCGTCGAGTTATAGACAACCACCGGTCTCAGTATAGTCAATAGACCGGTGTAAACGTTTATTTTACCTGGATACGTGCCTCAGGTAATCCGATCTTTTCCGCCAGTCGTTCCCGCGCGAAAACATCCGGGTAGTGAGTGCGCTCGAACTCTGTAGATGACAGCACATTTGAATGCAACCCAAATTGAAATTTGATGTAAACAAAGGTACAGGACATACAGCCGACATGCACATATACAACACAAATAAAATAAACTCGTAACGTCATGAACAGGCAATAACAAATAAAATGGCAATAATATATGAAATAAGAACAGTAGAATGGCAAAACTAACAAACAACAAAAACTGAGATTAACACGGACTATCAATAATTGGAGCGGCGCGACTTCGAGCGCAGTACAAACACGAGGGACAATATTTATTTATTTGCTAATAACTTGTTATTGCAAACAATAAATAAGATGAAAGGGACGTCACCAAATTGGTTTATGAAGGCTCCGGGGACCACTTAAAGCTGGTCCATATTTGTGGGAGCTAGGATTTACTGCTGTATTAATTTCTAAGTCTATTAAATTTAGCGACATTTAACCTTTTATATAGAATTCAAATGGTAAATGGTACTAATATTATCGGATAACTACGCTTTGTATTATTATTATAAAACTACATCCCGACGTTACGGTTACTTCTAAGCAACCGTGATCACGACCAGACGAGAAATGAGAATGGTAGCTGAGACATATATACCTTTTTCGAGACTATCTATCTGATCGTTTGTGAAGGATGTTCTGTTCCTTTGCAGCTTCCTCTTCAGCCTCAGCCTCATTTGCGAGTCTTCATCTCCAGACGACGCGTGCTCGCTGTTCCCATCAGACCCAGCCTCCGATTGCAGCGTATCTGCTACAATACAATGAAACATCTCTTTACACCATAACCTATACTCTATACTTATAGAATAAAGACCATAGTTCGCCGAGTATGAGTCGTCTAATCGTATCCACTTGACACAAAGCGCGGCAGTTGTAAACAACTTCGAGGATGGCTATTAACAAATGTAAGGGGCTCTTCATCACAAACTATCAACACAGCACTCGATATGACTATCAGAATGCATCAGCGGATTGCACAATAGTAACAAAAAACCAGTCATCGTGATCTTTTGGTATCCAACCCTCGCATCGGTTGGGGGTTCGCTGTAAGCTAGACGTTTCTCTCGAGGGGGACTGTCAAAATTAAACGTTAGTAATGTCGACATGCCCTCAGCTAATTGATTAATTTGCTTTATGGTCGAGTACTCGGTTCGATTCCCGACTCCGTAATGGTTGTATGGGTTGCTGGATCCATTCAGAGGACTGTTACCCAATCTGTCACATTTCGCAAATATGTTACGGGCGGGAGTTCATCTCAGTAATGGATGGAGTCGTAGATACAAGACGTATAGCGGCTAAATGACTTGTAACTAAATGTATTAATGTTACTTAACGTCCGCTCTATCATTGTAATGAAACTTAAACAATTATTAATAATTGTACATATGCAGTTTGAAAACTTATCGTCAGTATCTGCAAACTCTTTTCACATTTCAAATCTAACGTCATTTCTTCCCCGCTGAATCCGGTTTGATTAATAGCCGACATTCAGCGAAACAGTGCGATTGACAATTTTGATTGATCGAGATGTGTTCGCGCCCTTGTCGCCTCTAATGAGATCCGAGGCTTGCATTTTGATCTTATATATAACATTACATTCAGTGTAACATGATTGTGCGTCGTCGTAACTCTATACCGAAAGTATGTAGGTTTTATTATACATTTTAGCGACTTATAATAACTACGTGAATTTTTTTTTAATCGATTTATTAATACAATTATTCCCGTTTTAAAAACTATCTTAAACACACGTTTAAAGAAACTACACGAATCCTTAAATGTGAATGTTATCAAACTGTTTTTTTATTGTTTCATTGTCAAGGGATTCATTAAATAAAACATAGCGGAGGCGCACTTATACATACCAATAACGACCAACAAATGATCGTAGCGATCGCGGGACGGAAAAATATACCTAACAGAAAATAATAGAATGAATAAAGGAGCGAAATAAAAGTGGGGGAAAGAAAAAATTGAAGAAAATAAGCACAAAGGGGAGAGAAAGTCTGAGAGATAAAGAGAATTGAAGTTATCGGGCTGAGTGTAGGTGGGGGCGATTGGCGGGCCGATTATATGCGATCAATACTGTCACTCAAGCGAGCCGGTGGGCACGGCACAGGCGGACGCGGGAGCAAACGTATATGTTCTTTATAGATCGCATTTTATTTATTGTAATTAAAAAGTAATATTATAATAAAATTTATTTCTTATCAGCTTTAAAAGTAAACACCTTGGGGGTATATTGAAGTTATATTCAAATAAGACCTGAGTTTTATTCTAATAACACCCTAGAGAAAGCATCAATCAGATTTTATTTGTTACTTATAGGTGAATCATTCTGATATATGTTACATCGTGTATCCGCTACCGCCTATGTATTGTGCGCTACCTTACCGCGGCTCCAGTACTATGGCCGGACAAGACGCGCCTTGATTCGACATGCTCTTTGTCTACAAGTGATATGTACATATTTAGAAGAATTCCCTCGCTGCTTTTCTTTACTTCATTTAATACTTTTATATTTGTTATAAATTACGTATAAATTAGTATAATAATGGTATAAGGCAACCTATTTGTTAAGACCTTGTATTATATTCGATTTGTTAAGATAAATCCATTTTCTTTAGTATCTTATAAGAATGCTGTTCTTATAAGAAAATTAAACTACATTTTATGTATAAGTATTTTTTGCCAGTTTACTAACAATTTGTATCCAAATGGCTCGATCTTTTCTGAGCGTTCTAATAAACCATTATTATAGAGCAGCGACCACCGTCGCTTGATCTCTGGCATCGTTCAACGGCGGTAGTTTTATGATCATCGAGGGAAAAGGGAGAGGTCAAATTAATTGGTTGTTTGTAATCAACATTTGTCCCCACGGGGTCATCTAAATTACTTAGTAGGGGTAGATAAGGTTTAGTTTTTATTATTGTGAGCTCAACTGTACCAATTGATGTCTGTGGGTGTTTAACAGCGTAGATATGTTCCGTGGCAATTACATGGGCGAATTACAATTACGTTTTTACCCCATAACAGATATATATTTATATTGTACTCGACAATAATTACAAAGAAGTTTCTATAGTATTTGTCTCAAACTAACCGGCTGTACACCATTTGATACAGGCACAAATATAGCGAAAAAGCTTAGCTATAAAACACGTGCTGCAAAGTGATTTTGAATTTTAAGTCAAGCACAAGCGGGTCCAATTAAAACGCTATTGTCTCAACGGCACTTGAGTGAAGCGTGCTTGAAATCGATAGTTGTTTATGAATTGGAAAAAAATTTGTAACACCTGGCGAGTACAGAGGTTAACTGTTACAGACTGCACAGTCAAACACAGATAATAGGGAGAGCTTTTATACGATAGGTATAGGTTAAACGATATAGTGGTTTTAATTTTATTAATTTGTTTAATCTGCGTAATGAGGTTTGTGTTCATAAGTTTGTATATCATGTGTTCTTAATTCAAATTTAATTGTATAAGTTCATTAGTATATTATTGGCGGTATTTTAACCGACAAACCTGTCAGACACAATGACAGGATGATACCAACAAGAAATATTAAAAGTAACATTAAATTCAACTTGTACAATTAATTTAGTCGCACTGATGCAGTCACTGAATAAATTTACGCGAAATCTATTTAACTGATAGAATATTCGGGATTGATTTTCTATAATAAAATGGCATATTTCGGACCAAGGCCCTTTATGTATTGAAACGAGAAATATAACAGTGAATTAAACTAAATCAGTAGATCTGTTTGTTGGTACAGTTAATTTAGCGAGCGATCCGCCAGTGACCGCGGCCGCGGCCAGAGCCGGGTACAGTTGTTTGTACGTGATACAAGCATTCACCATACGGATAACACAAAACAAATATTAACATTCATTTCTAGCGAGTTTTGAACACTTATGGAAGCTGTATTAAAAAAAAATAATTGTCCTAATAACTATCCAAATATCTAATAGAAAAGAAGTTTAATTAATTGAAAGCATAAGAAGGATTCGTCTGTTTTTTTGAAATCAATCCTTATAAGTTATTATCTATTCTTATTTATCTATTGTTTCCAACGAGTTAAATTTACGTAAAACCATTTTATTTATATCAGACAGTTTATAATGAAAACATGGTAACATAAGAATGTCGAAACTTAGTAGATATAATTACAGTATTACTGTTAATTTGTTAATTAAATAAATAAGAAGATTTCTGTAGACTGTTACAGAAATAAGGATTTTCTCATTGTATGCGAAATTTTAAAACACGGAGTGCAATTTCGAAAGGTATGAGTAAGAAGCGTTAAAAATACGACAAATTGTGGAAACATAATTATGTATTGACAAGAAATTCGACGGAAGTTGTATTATTTGATCCTCGATACGAATGAGACGAGGCTTTTATTACAGATCCCGTGTCTAATCGTGTAAAACGAGTAAAAATGTTATGTGGGTGTACGTCTGTGATACATTAATCAGCTTTGAAGTTCCTATGTCCTTTGCTATGATTAACATGAGAAAAATTTCATCGTAGGTACCTATATTAACGGTTACAATAATACCTATATACTTGCTTTTATTCTTGGAGGTAGTTTGAGTTTTTTTTTTTAAACATTACTATTTGTAAATATACTTACAGTATTTTTTTATTTATGGAAAATAGATTATTAAAAAATCTAACTGGAATTTTAATATATAAGTATATATTATAAGTAAGAAATGATACCACTTTGGACAAAAAACTTGATAAATTGTTAGATGTATTAAATTTTAGCTAAGTTTTAGGACTTTTTCCCTTACTTTTATTTTATTAATACACGTATATAACGAAATTAAAATTAAGACAGTTTTAAAATCTAACTTAAATAAAGATAAAGAAGACAAGTCAGACAAGTTTGACCGAACTTGACCAGCGGTGACTTGCGGTCACCGAAAGTGGACAAAACAAAGTTAGCGACGGACGGAGTCCATTACATACTAAAATTAACTTAAATAAATTATTCCGTCATACGAAATACATGAGAAATTTAAATACGAATACCAAATAACATAGAAATAAAATATATATATATATATATATATAATATAGCAAAAAATTCCATATAATAAATAAAATAAGACCGGCCATCTTAAATATATTCCGTGTAATTTTCAGATCACGTGCGCGTCAGAGTGCATAGAGCGTTACGTGTCTCAATTTGTAAAACAGACACTTAACGGATACTTTATAAAGACGTAAAAATATTCTCTATATTTTTTTACAAATATGACTTTCATATAAAATCATATTTAATACACTGTGACGTGCATTAAAAGAATTATTTAAGTGTATATTAATGAATAAAGTTTTAGAATATATAAAAATATATCTCACTATTATGAGAAATTCAAATAACTTAGATGTGACATGTATCTATTTTATCCTTAGATCGTTTAAAAGTATTTTTTGCTCACTATTTACTAATAATACATATGTACGTTATATATAGATAGGCTTTCTAAATATCTGCAGATTAAATCTCCAACGCTGAACATCACACAAACAACAAAGAAGGCAATCTAGCAACCACAAAGACTAAGAAACAATTGAGCCAGCCCGTTCTAGATTATCCAGGGTTGGTGCTACAATCATACAAAAATACATTTCTTATGAAGGCAAATTGAATTCTTATATATTTTATTGCATATACAAATAAATATTATACGGTCGGTGGCGACCCTAGACTCTGACTAACTCAGGCATTCAGATCAAACGAAGCTCAAAGCAAATGAGAAAAAGGACATCTCTGACGTTGTAAGAGTCTATTAGACTGAAGTTAACGCACACAGGTTACACAATAGATAATATGTTTAAATAATAATTGAATTAAAAATAATACATACCTATTATTAGTTATAATATTCTTATCAAATCAATACTAGTTAAACTAACTAACTAAAACATAATAAAAAAGGCTCTGAATCGTTTTTTTCTTACATGATCCATATCGCTGGGTATAATTTACCCTCACGTCTATATGAAGCGTCTTTGTCTTACCTCGTTTATGTTCCTCCGGTCTGTTCAGCTGTTGCGGTATCGGCGCGGGTATGGTTGGTGCTGGTGCGGTCGGTAACCCTGGGTACCACCAACCCGTGGCCGCCTGGCCGTTGAACATTCTCAGCTTCTCGTAAACGCTGTCGTTCTGTGCTGACGCTGCCTGCTCCTTCTGAGAGGCGAGATTACGCAGCACACGGTTTATTGATGACACCTACGAAGATGATTTTACAACATTTTGGACTTGTATTACATTTTTTACAACTAAAGTATTCATATATATAATACTATAATATTGTTACTCGCTTAGACCTATCGATACATGTGTAAAGTAATATTATAATGTAAAAGGTTAATACTGTATATAGAGAGGCTCGAGTAATGAAAGTCCCAATCTCAGTTGAACTAAATAACTATCTAATAGGAAACAAATTGCAGAACGCTCCCCGCCCTTTTAACTTCCAAGCACGTGTAATTTAAAATTTAATATGATTACTAAATTCCAATCGGGATCCTCAAAGGGACAGAGATTAGGGCTGGCCCCCATCCTCACCCCTTCAGGGCCTAAAAACCCCAATATCTATCTACTTTCGGTGAAAAAGCACGCATGCGTAAAAACCTAACTCACACAAATGTGTTCTATGTATGGCCATTTTAACACATCTTTGTTATATGTATATAGGCAGAGCCGCGGGGCGTCCCTAGATAATATCTATCTGTTTTCTCATTGCTATTGGCAACGGGGAAATATATTTTTCCCTGTTACAACCCGTGGGGCTCCAATTCTATGGATTTTCAGATACACTGCGTCACTTTAATCGGACGATATCCATATCGAATATAATCATTTACAACAAATAGATAAATTACGTATAAAACAAGAAGTTTGGCTATTAATATGAAATACAGATAATAAATACTGTTTATGGAAATGTAATAAAGTTATGAATTAATGGATACAATGTTTACAGTCCATGATATTTCAGTAAGAAATGTTCGTGTATTTAAAATGGCGTCGGTATTTCAACAAAATGGATGCCACGTAACTGGTTGTTTAATCCTCTGTGCTGCTAATGGAAGGTAATGTACTGCAGGTGCGGCTTAAATCACTATTACAGATTTTAAACTTCACTAAAACCAGACGGTTATATTCAGTTCAAAACTTTAAATGTATTATAAATCATATAAAATACATTACAAAGTTACAAGCATATAATTAATTCGATTCACTTCTCACAATATTAATAGTTTATTTTGAAATAAGTATATCAATGAATTTATACTAATAAGAAAATAAAATCTTTTAAATATATTCAAATAAGGATGTACGTGCGTATAAGATTATTATAAAATCTATTTGAACTCCAATTAAAAAATATATATTTTAATAGCCAATAAGGGAATTGCATTCAAAACACATTCTGTAAGTGACAGCTCAACAACCAATCAGATAGGAAACAGATTAGCAGTTGGCGCGCTGCTATCAGAATTTTAAACTTCATTTTTATGATTTAATTTCTGAACGTACAGAGATATCAATTAATTGATAAGTTAAAAAAAATACATATATTATTAACTGTAATAATTTAATGAGATGACTTGACTTTATGATATTATTAAGTCTAAAAGAAACTAGAACTGTCAAATGTTATTCTTTCTTTTTTTTTCTTCTTAAAAGGCAAAGGTTAATAAAGATCGGCCATTATGTCAAAAATATAATTCTTGGTCAATATACAACAAAAGTCTTCAGTAAGCGTGAAATAAGTCGATAATAATTAATTATTGGACATACAACCTTTTAGTTGTACGGTCCGCGTATTAGTGACCGTTGATGTGTGTAAAGGGTATGATCGGGGGCTGGGCGAGATTTTTAAAAGGGTCCCAGAATACGTTTTAAAATAAATAGGTTATTATTATAACGGTACATTTATCATGTGATGTGTTCAGAAATTTAATATTTATGACGTCATTTGAACAATCGTGTTCCTAAACAGTTTTGTTCGCATTAAATTTATATAAATCTGTTCTGCTAGTGACATTAAAAAAATAAACATTTCCGAACGAAAAATATTTATTTATGTAGGTAGTTTTTGATAAATAATTGCAATATAAATATTAAAGATAAATTTAAACAGCGAAATAAAACAATAGGCGACGCTCTGCTTGAAGTGTCGTTAAACCTTTTGATTCGTGTTTTAAAGTATTTTATTCTAAACGGAACCTTTGACAAGTCAAGATATTATTCTTGATTATGCTTGAATAGAATAGAAAGTATAACATACTACAATAATTATAGGTATGTAGTTTTTTTTTTGTTGAATTTACAATAATATTCATAAAACAAAGATCACTTCATATAACATGTCTAGTTAATAAGTTACAAATTAAACTCCAATTAAGTGAAGACCGTTCTAAAACTTGGAAGGATAACTGTTACACAAGTCGAGAGTTACGTGCAAGTTGGGTAATTAAAGAAGCTGCGAGACTAGTCTGAGTCTGAGACTGAGACTCGGTGCTATGTAGTTCCTTGAATCTAATTGTTACTAGAATGTATCACCTGAAACTTATGCTTGTTACTCATTGTTAACCCGCTTTATATAAAGACTTATATTAATATCTGGAATAAATATAATATTTATTATTACAAAATAATCATAATATCAAATAACTTAAGTAACTTACTAATCACTTTATTAATGATTTATTATTGAAGAGCAACATTTTACGCCTAAAATTGATATAACAAGTAAGAGCGTTGAACGTTAACTTGAAAGTATTTTATTACACGGAGACATGCGCACGCGCATCTCGTATAAATCAGAGCATCGCTCTATTAACGAGATGAAGACGATATTAATATTAAGTTTAATCGGCGAAAATCATAGACCCTTTCAAGATGGCGCGCGGGCGTTCTTGTGTCACGGTGACATTGACAGGTGTCACTTGACAGCGGTGATAGATCATGCGAGCGATCCGGTCGGTAGGTGGTCCCGGGACGCGTTAGAACAAAAGCCCGTTCAAGCCGATCGAGTTTATTATCGATAGCCCTGTTAATTTAATTGAATGTGAAATTAACACAATCTAATGAATCTATCGCTTATATTATTAATTTAGTCCTTTTTTTTACTACATAAGTATTTAGGCATAAAAGATACAGCCTGTATAAAGCCGGTGCGGTTAATGCGGATTCTTTGACAAAAAAAAACGGCATGAAACGAGAGGCGAGCCTCCGTTGCACAAGACATCCGGACAAAGGGCATTCCGTTGGGGTCACAACCCCAGGGATTAGAATTACTATTACCTACATTGGCATTATCTATAAACATTTTAACGTACACGCTTAACCCCGGATTCGATTCCCCGGTGAAAAGATTTTTTGGGGTGCGGTCTTTTCACAATTCTCCTAGGATTGGTTCACGGTTGCGTTAATCGTCTAAACCTTTAGTTTCTGGTTGCAGTTTAAAATGATTTTTTTTATATATGAACACTACACCGGCTAATGTTGTTAATATTGAGCTCACAGACAAATGTACAAATCCACAAATTGACTATTGTTTTGCGGTCGGCGATAATTACTGTTATAGAACTAGTGTTTTGTGGTCGGTCAAATAAAAAAATGATGTATTACAAATGTATTCGATAATATATTTAGACCATTAACTGTGATTGCACGCAATAAAATCGTTATCAGAATAATTGATCAATAGTTAGTTGTAGCGGTTTGTGTTGTATATAGTTATTTTATTTATCTGATAGGAATTTTATTTTCACTAATATTATTCGTTGATAACCAAAAAATTATTCTTTAATATATAAACATATTCACGAGTAAACCTACATTAAAAAGACACTAAAGCAACTTTTAAAAGATCTCTAGATATCTTAATTGCGTTGTAATTTGAGAGATCATGTTACAATGGTGCGTGTAAACGAAAACGAAACTCCATAAGGCTACATAATACGTGACACGAAGCCTCCAAAATGCTCCTCGGTAGCGTTTTGGTGGTGTTGAATTACGTGCGCCACAAATTAATATTATAAATATTTTTTGACAGACATTTACAAATATTCTTGTCTTCATAAAGTTTGTAGGTCATATAACCTACTTGTTGTAAAAAAAAATCATGTTTTTTTGTTTAGTTTAAATGTATTTTAAATCGCAACAACTAGTTTAATGACAACTTACCTACTTGTATCTTCTAACATATCGGCCGTTTAAGTGGAGACACCAAGCTTTTTGGATATACCTAATTTTAAAGTTGGTAAGCTTGAAGCAAACAATCACTATATTTTAATACAAGATGATCACGGACAAGCTAACAAATGTACAAAATGTTACTCAGTTCGTTTCACTAAATAATTTAACATAACTGAAAATTCCATTAATTCATTTCCATACATATCTTGATTTAACCGTCAATTCCTATGCCATCATAAGCAGTTGGTGACAGGGACGGAAGATGGTTGGTGTAATATGGGAGAAAGAGACAACGAATGTTTGTGCACCGACGCGTGAAACGCGGCATTATAGTTGCGCGAAAGATAAGTGACGTAAGTCACAGATTAAATAAGAATGTTTTTTTTTTTTAATATTTAAACTTGATATTTTTTTCAATTAAATAAAATTAAAAGTGATATATATTTTAGCTGCGATTGATGGAATCTTAAAATTCAACAATTATTACAAATATATGAAACATTTCAAATATAGATATATTAAGATAACGCTAATGAATATCAATACATTAATTTTATAACATTCATGAGAGCGTATATAACAGTACAAGTATAAAATAACCGCTTTGTACTTACGACATTCTAAAGTGGAGCAATAATCGATTGTTCCACGTATTTTTGTCTGCTCGCCGGCGGTAAGAAGTATAACGCCCATTCGACCGTTATGATCAGAGTACGGAACCCACAATAAATACCTATCCCTCTCTAACACACGTGCTGTGGTAAGGTGGTGCCACCTACCTATTTATCTGGCCGGTGACAGTCATAAAAATAGCCCCTTCACAAGTACCAGCTAAGGGATGAAGGCATTCCAATTTTCCCTCTCGTTATGGCGGGGTATATACGGCTGATTTATGTTCTTATTACTAACAGCGTATATAAAAAACGTATGTTATGTTGCGTTTTATTAAATTTTTATATAATATCAAGTAATTTTTTAAGTTAACGTCTTATTTTAGTTTTATCTGTGATTAATTATATATTTTTTTATAAATGTTCGAGTACAATAAACCACAAGACAAAATATTGACATAGACTATACAATTTTGACAGTGACTACAAAAAATGGTGGAAAAAGATTCTTTCGGAGGTTTTTTTTGGCGGCAGATGTCACTAGCAAACGCCAAGCTCGATTACAAACGGTGTCACTTACATGTTATTTCAGCGTTTATATATTTTATCTGTGCTCTCTTGTCATTTTATATTTCACGAGTTAGAGACATATTAGATATAGCTATTCTAAAGTTTATATGGTAAATTGTTAAAATTTATCTGATTTAGACAGTTTAGAGATTAAACAATTTAAGTTCTGTTCATAAATAAATTACTGTTTCGATAGCATGGAAGTTGAGAATATATATGTTAAAATGGCAGACAAATATTCATTAACGTTGTCATTAGGTGAGTAAAAATGAAAAAAAATGTACTTAGTTGCAATTCGTATTTGAATCTAGGACTTTGAATAGTATCTAACAGTGAAATGAAATGTGAACTGTAGTTCATGTTAGAGCTTTATTTTATTGACAGTTTATCCAGACTTCGTATGCATTGTTTGCATCAAGAAAGTTTTTGTACAACAGAAAAGAAAACACATCACTGAACACGTACTTACGAATCGTTGTCCCTTAAAAACTTTAACAAAATATTAAATGAACATACACCAATAACTTTTCACATGTTTACTGTGATTTAATTTAACTGAGATCCACAAATAACGTTTGTTACACAAAAAACTGAACCATAAATTTAATATCACAGCATAGTTATACCGAATCTTGTATTTGTATTGCTAATAGCTAGCACAATGCCCGTAGGATCTCGAGTCAATAATAGTAGATTTGTATTCACAATATCAACACAAAACATTTTAACGTAAGATTTTATTAACTGTCATCAATAGACCGGTCATTGAATAGTCCGATGGACAATGGACCCAAGGGTCTACGAACATATGGTCCTTATAAATCCAGAAATTGGATTACAAATTCCAGCTTATTTCGCAACTGTCCCATTTTAATGAAATTTCGACTTGTTTTGGATGTTTTGACAGAACATTTCAATTGATACTCCGCTTGACAGCTGATTGACAGATAATATTGTCTATTGATATCGCAAATAAAGAAAAATAAGTATGATCTGTGATTTGAATAACTTTATAAGATCAGATTTAAAATATTATTAAGTTTATTGTTTTAATATAGACTTGACTGCGAGCGACTCGAACGGACGTTGACGAAATTTAACTTTATAAGACGAAGAAGAAAATATTATTACATTATACTTATATATTTTAAATTATTAGTTTGAAGTAATTTACACCACCTTCAAGATGTGCAGATGTATTCTATAAATTTAATTAGAGATTTAATTTAAGTTATTTTCATACATCACTATAGTGTTAATATTATGAAGTCTACTCACGCTTGGTATATTATCATTGTTGCAGACGTTCTCGCTGAGCAGACGGTCCCTTATCTCCCAGGCGAAGATGGATGGACATTCTCTCTTGTAGTCAGCTATCTTCTGGACCACGGGAGTGGTCGCCACTCTTGGCTTCGAACCACCGATCGCTCTAGGTTTGATGGAACCAGTCTCGTAATATCTGTGGATAGAGGTATTTTTTGACGAATCGTTCTATTCCATACAGCTCAGTTTGTTTTGGACAATTCTTGATATTATCATGGGGTATTTTATGAATCAATCAAAATAGAAAATATGTGTCGAAGAAAATTTCAATATTATATACCTATTATATAAATATAACCAAATTGTACGGAACTCATAATCATAAACTAATCCATTTATAAAATGTAAACGGAACCCCATTTTAAAGTAATAATATTTACACATATTAATTTCGTACCCCAAGTACTTAAGATTCTAAAATATAAATAGGCACGTATGTTACATTTACCATTGAAATTACTAAGCTTCCGATCCACTCCGACCGCATTAGCTCACAATTACTAATATAATCTCCTACCATCCCCTTATTTTGAGTGCCTATACAAATATATCATATAGATTATTCTGATATGAACTTTATATTTAATATGATAAGGTGTAAAGCTTGTTGTAGCCTTTACAGGGATTGTTGTGCCGTTCGACATGTGTCGATATTCGCTGCATATCGATGGGGAAGATAGGATTGTTGGGATATTTAAGAAATGTTAGCCTCATTGATGATTTATAAACGTTTAGATTGGAGTTTTATTGTGTTTTAAGTGTTTTGCTTTAAGATTATTTTTTATGCAACATAATGTCGCCTTTTTTCCCTCAGGACGGAGTTTTTGAAACTCTCAGCCGACGTAGTTTAAAAAAAAATGCTGATTTTTTCGCTGCTACAGAGAAAAAAAACATTTCGTTTATATGTAATCGATGATTTAAGGACGCGATTATTTAACGCTATCTGAACTACCAGATCCAAATTAAATTATGAAAACGACCAAACTACAAGTTTTCCCGTCACAAGTAAACTATATACGGATAAGTTAAATTTTAGTATTGCCCTGAATACATTAATTTTCAGATGCAACACAGTAACATTATTATATTTTTATTAATTTCGTACTCTATTGTTGGATACCTGTGCGTGTAATATTTAAACCAATTGCATATCTATATTTTTTATCAATGAATGTTTAATATAAATCTAACATAACTGTTACACGTTGTATCAGGCCAATAGCCGTTACTGTGATTAAAAAAAAAAAAACTATCATCTAAATGTCATCTGTCAATACTTGTTTGTCTGTGGAGCGCTATTACGCTAACGGCGGTTAAACGTTTTCGCCTGCGGAGGAACATTAAATTACAATCAAACCGAGAATAAAATACTCGAATGACACACGCACAACAACTGAAATAATATTTGTACAAACGATCAATAAATAGAAGTTCGAATATATGTCAAAGTCATTTAATGTCACCGACGAAAAATGAAGCCGGCTAAAAAAGATAAAGTTGAAAACATTCAGCCGTGGAGGTTCGTATGCGATTAATTTGTGTGACTGCAAATATTAAACAATTATATATCTATAGGTATATATTGTTAGAAACTTAAATAACAAGATTTTTTTTTTCTTTGATATAATAATAAAATTAATATGAATACTTAAAAATTGAATATTTTCTTAACGTTAGAATTTGGTAAATAAACCTAGAAAACAATGATAATTTTATATATATATTTTTTTGTATTTCTCATAATCTTAAAGTTTGTCAGTAACTACCACCAAAGTTATATCATTTTACTTCCGAATATTTTCATATCAAATACAAATAATTCTGACACAGTAGCAATAATACATTTGGTATGTGTTTTCAAATATAGATGCCAGATACGTGTCGCGTTAAAAAGTAATCAATGTACATGAAGCTGTTTTAAACATGTTACGTTGTTAGATCCACTAATATATTATTACTATTTTAATAATAAATTCAACTTACTGCGTATTCCATGATAATCTGAGACAAAAGAGAGGATACATCAGTAAACCCACGTTGCTATGGAATAATCGCTACCGTTGTCGTATGTATAGTAACAGTGACGTCATGGCACGGTAACATTGTGACGTCACAATATGAAAACATTCCTCAGAAAAAATAATAGTAGTGTTACTTGGCGGGAGGGCGTCTAATTAGGAGTCCCGCGGTTACGCCGAATGCAAGGAACGGAACCCTTTAGTTAATTGCCGCTATAAGTTAGGGCCGTGTGGGAATATAGGAATGTTTAGCACTTGCACTTGTTTAATGTATAGAAATATTAAGCTAAGATCTTGTTTAGAATTAATACAAACTATTGTTAGTTTGATTATATCTATGAGTTAGACGTCACTAGTTTATTTCCTATAGAATAATCTAGCTATAAGTATGTTTATATATGTAGTTATATGAAACAAATAATCTTTAAGTGTAAGCTGTTCAGCACCACTCTGACTACGCTATACCAATCGAGATTTGAAGGAGCCAACATTACAAAATAATAACATGCCGCTCCCCAAACAAAAACGACGTTCCTACAAGATCTCTTGAAGTGGACGCCAGGGGTGCCAATTACTGGCAAATATTATTATATTTCCTTTCATATCGTTTATTTAGGGGCGGTCGTGGGACAGCCCTGTTACGCACACTATGAATTATGTCTAGCTCTTTTGATTGACGTCTTTCAGATTTCTTTATTGTCGTCAATCGACTTTTCGACTTTTGTTAAACGAATGATTATAATGAGGCGCTGTTAAACTGTTGACTGCAATTAAATGTAAAACGACGTTTTGTGTTTGTTCCATTCACGATAAATATGTTATTCAACTATTTACACCGTAACGAAACTTGGAAACTCAAACATGATCGTCTTTATATGTAAATTAAAAACACCCGAACGAAACTACATAGAAATAATCCGCGGAGTATTAGAAAGTATTTTACGTAAAACGAATTTAGATTAAATGCCAATAGGATTGGGCGTCCGTAAGCACTTGAGCGAAGGGTCCGGGGTCCGTGATAACCGATAAAATCGCAATCAGACGAAATTAGTGCACCCCAAGCCTGACCCGAGGCCCCGCGGAGTGCTTCATTCACACAAAAACAATTCACATGTATGGGAATTTAAGCGTTCTGTATTGATTAAGTTATTGAAAGTATTCCTCGGCTATTGTTAGCCTCTCAGGAGGCGCTCTGGGAATTTCGACAATTTGCTCGCGTGGCTATGAATTCGATCTTATTTAGGAACTTACAATTCTTATGTATAACAATGGTTTTGTGTTAAATAATTCATTTGTGTGTTATAGTAGTCATTTTGATTGTTGTCGCGCCCTTTGCTCCGTTATTGGATCGGAATCGTGATTTTGTGTTATGCCTTTCATTATTCATTATTCCGTATTCAAGAAATTAAAGTAATCCGATAAGTAATACGAGATTTTGAGATCGTGTGAGGAGAATTTAATGGGATAGCTTGGATAATCGCTTCGTGGACCATCTGTGATGCTATTAAGAATGTTTAAAACTCACCTTCCCAGTATCTTGGAGACGCATCCGTTGCTGACTTGGAGTATCCTGCTGATGTCGCAGGGTCGTGCTCCGGAGTGCGCCAGTTCCACTATCTTCTGCCTCGTGGAGTCCGGGAGCGGTCTGCCGTTCACATAGACCCCTCCGAGCTGGTTGATGCCGCTGTGCCCTGCAGACGAGCATCCGAACAGCGCTCCACCACCCATCGCCGCGCTATGCATCAGCTCGTCTAGAGCATAAACGCCTATTATTATTAATGTTTGTTTACATATATAATTGTTTACTTTTATCTTTAGTAAGAGTATTTTTTTGTAACGAGATCTATGTGACCAGAAAACATACGTATATAGTAGGTGCTGAATACCTTTACATTTTATTGTATTATACTGATAGTTAACGAGAATATGAATTGAAGATTTTTTTGTCTCACCACACTCTTGTTATAACGCAAAGTATATAACATATTTTATTATATCATATACATAAGGCATTAAAAAACCACGAGCATAAAGTATTCGCACTCAAGTGGACGTTTAATCTCAAAGGATAATATACCTGCCAATGGAAGAAGCATTGCCAAAAAAAAATATTAGAAACTAACCCGTTTAAAGAAATAATCAGCTTAAAGCAAAAAGAGATAAAAAAGGTTCCTGCGGTGCGATAGACAACCACAAATTATTAACAAATCTGCGATACTTGAACATCCTTTGTGTTAAAAAAACCGTTGAAGCCTTTTCCTTTATTAACGTTTTTTTTTAAATAAAAAATGGATTTTATTCCATTGTAATGAGCAAAATTTTAAGACGTTATGGTTTTTTTTAACAAACAGCATTACAGATTAATAACTTTGAATTAACCAGTTGCAAAAAACCAAAATTTTATAATCTCAAAAACGGTATGCATTCAAAACGTTTCATTGTAATTTTTTATTTATAAAATCTCGGACATTTCATATTCGATGTGTTCCAATTTCAAAAACAGACGCTAGCTAGAGAAATGGCGGTAAAATAATTTGTAAAACCTTCCCGACATTCCGTTTAACACAATTCCTTCTAGTCTCGCGCCAATAGACTTGAATGGCTCTATCAGATGCTAAACTGGCATCCCCTGTGGTAAAAAGTGAACAATTGGATGCAATTTGCGGATAGAGGGCAGTCATCAGAAGGGTGAATTGTTTGTGCCCGTGGCTGCATAGCTGTGGATACACGTCTATATATCTACGTGTCTCATTAAAAAAATACATAACATTGTATATATCAATATCAATATAGTTCTGACTTAATGAATTTCAACCAAGTTTTAGTTTATACAGATAATATTTGTTCTTTTTAAAATTATATAGAATTTTTATGTTACATAAACTGAAAAATATTTGAAATTATGACATAAGAAACATAACTAGGGCTGGATATCCTATTACCTGGGTGTAAAAAAAATTAAAAAAACCCGCCATATTAATTATGGCGTACCAATTAAGTGACGTATTTTCGCGCCAAAACGTTATTAATACCTCTTAGCTCAGGCTGGCCGTAACAAGCGGAGCTGTTAAAAGAACAATGGACAATGTACAACCCTCCTATATGTTGAGCATTAGTTATAGGAGGAAGCGATTTATGTGGTCGAGATATTTGAAACTATTTACTTTTCTTTAAGTTGCATAAATCTTATTTATATTAAGGTAAATCATAAAAAAAATAATTTAATTTAAACTTATAATTTTAGTTTTATTTATAATGTATAATTCATTATTTATATGATAACTTAGTTTCAACGTTAATTCGTTGTATTTTGTACTATTACACACATCTGTATATAAACCCGCTGTCGCCCATGAGTGAGACCGCAGGCGGGCGCAAGTGCGCGTGTCGCGAGGGAGTTTTAATTTCAGAGGTGCAATTTATTCGAGCGATTTATTTTTAATCCCCGTTTTTATGGCCGCGACTCTATAAATTTATGTGTAGTTGTAGTTATTTTTATAAATTAAGCCCACAATGCTCTATGCTATACGCGGTACATATATTGGGAAAGCGACTCGCGGCGCTCGAATTGTAATTCATAATTGACATGAACACTAACTAAAAAATATATTTCAATATTTACAGGTGAAAAATATTTTCGATTACACTTACTACATACGACATTATAGTCGTGTCGTGGTCGTGCGATGTTAACACCCTTTGTCATTATCAGGAAAAGTTTAAATAAAAAAAGTATTAACATTAATCAAACGTGAATATATAAGGGTAGTAACACCTGGTGTCGGAGATAGACAGCCAGCCCCCACTCGAAGCCCTTCTTATTATTATTTTGTATCTGTTTCTGTACTGGGGGAGTTTAATTGTTCGGACGCCATTTTGGATGCACAAAATCCTGTTTTTGAATCGTGAATTAAACAATTTACCGCCCTTTGTTGATGTTACATTGTATGTAAATAGGATTTAAACTATTTTGAATACTATTTATATCATATAAGAACTTATTTACTTATCTTTATTTATATAGAGTAAGTCTTTTAAAATGAAAATTATAAAATATAGTCAAAAATAAAACTGTAATAAAAATATATTGATGTTAGCGTATTTTTTTCATGACGTTATTGTCCCATTCAAAATGACATAATTTATAGTACCACGCCCCTCGATCCTTGTTATGTGAAAGTGAATGTTTGTTCGTGACATCACATCTCGCAACCACTGGACCGATAACGATGGAGCTCTCCACGATGTCATATCAATATTTTTTTGCATTGTTACGACAAAAGTGACAGATTTACCTTAAAATAAAAATGTTTTGTATTTATTTTTATTTATTTTTTTTATGACAAACAATCCGTTTTTAAGGTCTCATCTATTCACAGTTACGTATTGTTCTATACAAAATCAAAACTAACATAATCAACATTGTTTTTAACTTAAGTTAATCGGCTTATTTGTTTCGATAGTCTAACAAACATTATTTGTACATTTTAAAATCAATACAACACTAACATTATATATGTACATAGTTAATAACTGATTAAACTTTAATGGATGTAAGATTATGTGCAAAAACACATGTCCCCGAAAAACGTATAGTTAAATTAACTCTACTTTAAACTGAATACTTTAACTAACCTTACGTATGATTTAAACGAAATCGGTTCAATATAGAAACAAGACGATCTATACACATAGATTAAATTTAACTCAAAGTTTCGTTAGAACCAGTTCAGCAATTAAAAAAATATCTTGAATGAAGCCTCCACTCAATGGACGTCTATTTGCCGGTCTATATGTCTACATATTGCTTAATGTGGCAACATTGTCGTACTAAATGTCTGCCAGCACTGGCAAACAATAACATTATGGGAATTGCGAATTATTATACGAACATATTAAAGGATTTTTCATGTTATTATTATATATAAAATAAGAAAATTATTGCTATATGTATATTTATCATGTTTTTTCTGCTAAGCACATCCTATTAGTTTCGCATAAGTTTGGCGAAGGTAAACTTTTTATTTCAATACTTATTGTATAATAATATTATAATTAATGACAATGAAATCGTATTTTTTTTCCTATATTTGTTACTTCCAATGTGTAGAAGAGCAAATAAATGAATGTTATACAAATTTATTAAAAATTATATCACCTATAAAATAGTTTTTATAGATTAAAATTATATTTAAACTAAACAAGACGAGGCTTGGTGTTAAAAGTAATTTGATAACGGAAACTGGGAAGATATTCGATACAATTAGAGATAAGTTTTGACGGGACATTTATCTCGTAATGTAAATACGATTTGTAGAAGGCATCACTGTATATACTAATTCGTTTAAGTTACCTTCACACAAACTTATTTTTTATTTGGATTAAATATAACCATTAAGTTTTCGAAGGCAGTATGATTATGTTAAGTTTGTATAGTTTATAGTTTTTTTTATTAGCTTACTTTATCGAATGAACGCCGAGTGTGTTGTGTGACGACGAGACTCGTACTAAGCACATGGTTCCGTTAATATATATTTTTTATGTATTCGTATTTTCGTATAGTTAAAATAATTAATTAAAATATACCATTTATGTTTATGAATAAGCAACAAAGATTGTACGATTGCTGGTCAGAAATGCCTTACATTATGTCGGAAATGATCTAACACTATTACCAATTGGATCGATATAAATAGCTAGGAAATGCTTAGAAACTAGCTTTCAAATGAAAAAAACATAATTTAAATCGATCCGTTTGAGAGCTACGATGTCACAGACACACACTCATACATGGAGGTCCAACTTGTAACACACTCTTCTCTCAGCGGGAGTTATAAAAGTGTGTAATGTAAGTCTTGATTGTCTGTGTGTGATGTATCCGGTAGTGTTGTAGTCGTGATGTCGTGTTACCTTTATGCGGCATCTTCCAGAAGGCTTCTGCCGCCGTGGTTGGTTCCCGCGGCGGCGCGACCAGTCCGCCTACCAGCGTGGTGGCTGCGTGCGCGGGCGCAGGCGCCGCCCGCCCCCAGCCCCCGTGCAGCGCCACACTAACACTCGAAACCCCCGAGCCCTACACCAACCCCTGCCCCAGCCCCTACACCGGCCCTGAACCGACCTTCACCGTACCTCGCTCGTATGTATGGATGATCACTGAAGAAACCTGCAAAGAAAGTTCTGATACAGTACGAACTGAGATCGAAGTCATCAATTACAATCAAGAGCCGCTTCTCCTTTGATATCATAACGTTCCGTCTCTGTTCATCGCGAGGTTCGCGCTGTTGGAGTGAGAGGGCTGGACACTAATTGGTGGATGATGTTGCTGAATTGGCATTGTTCGGTTGTACAAATAGTTGTGGTGATAACGATCGTCGTAATGACGGTAGATGGTAGATACGTACCACCCATAGTGCAAACGAACGGTAGTCCGGCCAGTTCTTGTTTTGCCGCTGTTCGTTATGTGAACTGTAACATTCGACGTGCCGATTGATTCGTCGCTAACTACATCTCACTATTATTACGAATGTTGGGATAAGTTTAATTTAAATCCACTTCATTGTGAACCAGATCACAATCCGAGCTTCCCGCTACTGAGATTTATATGATTACGATTATTTTCTTCCGCATAAATATCTATAGTTTGACTTAAAAGAGGTCAATCAATTTAACATCAATTTATTTGGCAACAAATCGATTATGAATAGCATTACATCAGTCAGGTACTCGGAGTTATTTGATCTTTTCAAGTTCACTTTCATTTCTCCCCTACTATTGTCCGCCGGGTTGAAGTTACAGACGGAAGTAATTCAAGTATTTCTACTGAGTTTTAAACTGTATACCTATACGGAATGTTGCGTATATAATACGCATATAATGAAACTAAGTAGGTATTTAATCTATTGAGTACCTACACTTTCTTTGATAAAAACAATATAAAGCTAAAATGATGTTTATTTTACGTGCATTAGAGATCATTTCACTTTGTCTTATTATTTAATATCATCTTTTGAGATCTTCAGATATTTTTCTTTACCACAATAATGTCTAAGCTCTGTGGGATGCGACGTTGAATTATAATAAAACAGTCACGCGAGCACTGATAACGTTGGTACTGGAAAACGGTAGGTACATAGATAACGATGTAATAATTAATTATTAAAATATAAACCCTATTCCAATAAACATAACATTGAGAATTCACTGACGAAACTTTTTATATTATGTCGCGAATTCGTTGCGTACAGAGCATGAAATTAAAACAAAAATCACTATTTTCAACATTAAAATAAAATCCACGATATCCATGATACGTGTGATAGTAATGATATGATATGTTCATGAATGGAGCGACAACGAATATGATGCATCACGAGAGACGGATATAGAACGATCGCGGCCGCTTTACGACTTATCAGAGATCGGGTTACAGCATAAAAACTTGTTTCTAATTAGTATAATTAGCTGAACGTAGATGTAGATATATAGATATGTAGATATATAGATATGTAGATATAGATAGCGTGCGGAAGGATTGAAGTCAGATTTGATTGTGTGTTTTAAGCTATTTAAATCTCGTATATTTTTCATTAATACGTACGTACTTACTGCTGTTGTCGTTGTTGTCATTCGCTGTTGCGTACGTTTGATAACTTAATTAAATTAAATAAACATTGATTACTGTTATTTCAATTATTGCAACCATAATAATAGTTAACTTAAGTCGAATCAATTGTGACAAAACATTAAACGTTTTTGGACATTTTTTGTGTAGGAAACATATTTTTTAGTAACTTTTTATTCGTAAACATTTCCTATATTAATAAATTATCTATAATAATATGAAATAATGATTCATATTCTATACAAGGAGTCCGTGTGGGCGTCGATCTGTGTGATAAAATTATCTTTAACGCATAAATTAATTACTTGATATTGTACGAATATAATATATATTAACCTATATATGTATATATGTTATGAACATACCTTAGTACTATTACCAATAGTATAATCACTAAGTACGAGTCGTTTCCCGTTTTAATATCATAAAGTGAAGGATCTATGAACGTGAAACTGTAAAAGCTGCGTGTAGTGTGACGGTTTAATCACGTTCTAAGGTATATTATATTTTTTTATAAGTATTCAGAGACGAATATTAGCAAAGCTGAGAATATTAAAAAAATATATATATCGATTAAATGTATACCTGGTTAATTAGAAAGAATAAGAAGTGTGTGTCGTTAGAAAATAGTTATAACTTATATTGTACTTATGTTCCTTGTTTATATAGTACATATATATTAACTTATAGTTGAAGCCGAATTACTATCGAGAATTAAATAAAAGTAGAGATATTTTTTTATTTTGTTTATATACGAGGTTAAATTATAAAAAATAATATGTTTGTTGCATTTAAATAAAATGCTGATTGTAACTAGGCATTAGATATATTCTATATATAACATTGAAACGAGATTTTTCGTTGAAATTTAATAATTTCGTAAGAAAAATTTTTATTACATGTCTGAATCATACATCCCGTTTTTTAGTACATTAAGCGCTGGAGTGGCTTAAAAATAATAAGTCGGTAAAGTGGAACGTCAAAGCCAAAGTTTCGGAAAGAGCTTGAGTTGGGAAATTTTAATTTTCAGTTCCAAAGACAATGTTTACTTTTAAGTTCTTTTGCTCTTTTTATATTGGATTAGTTAGAGTAACTCGGTGATGTAGGGTCGGCCTGATGATGAATAGGTTTTAGGGAACCACGACTGTGAGGCTTTTTGAGCTAAAGTCGTTCCGCTAGTTACCAAAAGTGTGGCTTAAATAAATGACATAACATAAAATGTTTGATATATTAAAAAAAAAAAATTAGTTTTTGCGAAAAAGTGTAACAGTGTTACATACATATTCGTAAACTAATATTTACTGTAATAAGTAGGTAAGTAAATGATTATTTCTATCGATAACAATAAAAACTTCACAAAGATATTTATATCATAAATAATAATTAATTATAGTTTTATAGATTATCTCAATCAGACGGACGGACGGTTGTGCGGAGGTGATACTTTTAAGTGTGCCCGTCGTTTTGTTCCCATGTAGATCCGAAACTTGATTGATTATGACGGCTAGGTGAAATTTAGTTTATTTTTTTTGAGTTCCGTACCTATTGATGTTTTCACTTTCCTCGTATTTCGTTATATCTGATCAATATATTTTTTTAATCTACACCAATTTTTTGCTCTCAATTATATAAATAATATATGTCTATATAATTTATATTGATTATTAATTTCTCTCTTTAGTTAACATAATCTTATACGACAAATTTCGTATAAAATAAATCCTTTCAAATCTCTATAGATTTCTTTACTTCTACATATCATTACTATTCTATTCTAGGGAATAGAAGCTACTTTATTTATATTGATAAAAAGAATATCTTATTTAAATATATTATCTTATCTTTTATAACATTATGTTGCGTTACAAATATAGTTTATATAAATCTAAATATATATGTTAATTTGGGCTAATGCTGTACCTATATTGGTAAAGTTCGTGTAATATATAGTCAAGAATATAGAAAAGATAATGAAACTTAAATTTATAGTTCAAGAAAAATATCAAATATATACATATATATCTTTAAATTCTTTAAATTTGTTAGATAAAGCGTAAGAATTTTAATAAGTTGCAATATAATAAAGACTGTACTAAATATATTTTTGATTCGTTCAAACTGTTAACAAGTTACTACACTAGTTAAATTAATATAAGTTAAAAATTAAACCGCTGAACTTGATGCGCTCATCACAGAAATATCAATATATATACATGGTTATTAAAAATATTTTTTTACACTATTACGAACATATTTGTAACCAAGGTATATATATATATATATATATATATATATGTTAGTTTTATGAGTTTGATTTCATTTTGATAGCTGGCGTGTAACCTGTTAGATGTAATCACGTGTGAGGGTATCGAGTGCGCCAGCTCTGAGATCGGATGTCTTCGCTCAGCTCATTAGAGCCTTTGATTCTCACTTAGCATCTTACATTCATAGGAATGGTTATGTTACTTAACTATTAACGGCGCGTTAGCGTTCCGTTTGATCAATTACATGCAAACGAACAGTTAAGACTTTAATCGGTTGTTTTTTAAGGTTAGTTTTGTCGCTTCTGTTGTTCTATTTCCGTTTACATAATAACCTTGATTTACCACATTCGTATAAATTATAATTATTTTTTTATTTCCAACAATTATTATACTTATATATTTACGTGTTATAGAGTATTAAGCGAGAAGTAATAACTAAATATATCCAGATAAATGATTGACGCTATAGCTCAGTTTCGACAGCGACGGAACAGCCAGACGGTAGCCAGTTCGAATTCAATTCAAAAACATAATAAAGATACATACATATATAACATTATTTTTTTATTTTTTGTAAAGCTCCTGTCTAAAAAGGCATCAAAGTAACGCACGTGCGTTCGTCGCAGTACAAAACATGCTTTAAGTGCACTCGGCTTAAGTAACGTCAAAGCCTCTTCCTTTTGACTGCGCTTGTAAAAACCATACACGTACATAATTAACAGAGAATTTGCTTAGATGTTTTCAATTTTTTTTGAGTGTCATAGTCGTTTGACGACATTTTTTTTTTTTTGTACTTCTCCTGTTTCGCGTCGAGTTTGCGAAGGATCCATTGCTCTTTACCTTTAACGTCAAAGATAGGTACGCTTAAAATGTGTTATGCTATTTTATTAGCACTATAGCAACGAGCGCTTTGTGTGTTTGTTTGTTTGTGTGGTTTATATTACAAATTAATATGAATGGCATTCATATTTCTATTTCTACGTACTTATATATTATTTTCAAGTAGTAATTTTTTTATATCAAAATAATATCTACGAGAATAATTGAAACAAATAGTTTTGATACCTATTAAAAAATGTCTGAATGTCAATAGATTACACGACGCATTCAAGTAACAAAGCTACCAGCTACCACATAAATCAATCTTTTATATTCAAAGGTGTTGAAATCTAAAAAAAAAAAAAATACTGACGAACCGCTGGAACACCAATGCTTTGGAATGACTGTCTTTTATTTTGTTACACCTCGTGATGTTATAGAATGTTTTTTATTTATATATAACTTAATAAACTTTATTAATAACATAAATATTGGAAAACAAAATAAAATTCTAACAATGACTATATATTTAACCTCTTTTTTTAAATAAGAATGAGTACAAACGATCTGTGCCGACGTTAAAAAAAATATCATAACCAAGATACATGGAAAGCTTTTTACTTTAAAAAGGCTCTATCTTAATCCTTATTAAGCCTCATCGTCAAGGGTGAGACGGCTATTGAAACCAAAGAGGTGTTATTTTGAACCCATCAAGGATTTATTTATTTTTTAGCGGAGAAACACTGGTGGTTATAGATATTTAAAATCGAGACGATTATTATTAATCGAATGAATTCAGTTTGCGAAATAAGAAAAGTGTGTGTTTACTCCAAAAGAATAAAGTAATTAATTTATAACATGTAAGCTTTCAATACTTAAATTTAATTTTTTAAGTGATCAAAATATTAAAAGTACCAAATGGGTTACATAGCTTTTATAAATAAGACCTTTTTGGTGCGCTAATTGACATGTCTATATTTTTTTTTATAATCAACTCGATCGAGACGGACCTATTTTTATAAGCTGCCAGTATTTTAACGAGATAATTTATAGCATGGGAATGAAAAAAAAAAAGTAATGTCATGCTTTTTTTTTTAAAACCGTTTCATAGACCCTTGACATTTGCCGAACAGCATTCACCGTGTAATGACAGCGATAGTGTGAATCGCAGTCCATAGAAAATGTCGCTAATATGTTATAATAGAAAAAAATATACATTCTATGGCTTTGTGATGGCGTTGTCAACACTCGAAAGTACAAATATCAATGACTTTGTCGGTAACAATTGGCTTGGATTTATTGATTTTTACGTTACATCTGGAGGGTAGTTGAAAATGATAATTATAATGTTAAAGGTAGGTACACGTTTATAGATGATGAGTTTACATGTTTTAGCTTATTATTTTTTTAATTTATATATTTATAAGAAACCTATTTTATAATAAATTTACTTTCATACCTACTGCGATGTATACATTTTTCATTTACGACGAATAAATAAAAATGTACTTAGATTTGTATAAAATAAAATATATATATACATTTTTATTATTATCAGTGTTAATAATGAAAAATATGCTATTTTATTTTCGAATAAAATCCACATAAAACGACTCTACCTCAATCAATGTCAGTCATTGTGTTATAAGTATCGTTTACCGCAAAAATTATTTGCCCTACAATAGATCTACACTAGGATATGTTTAACAGAATTACAATATACGTACTCTACAATAGAGCAAGGAGCGTCGGTACATCAAACGATTTTTTTGTACACCGGCTACTTTTGTACAGACCGTACAAATATATTTGTTCAGTAACAAAATTTATATTAATTGAATTATAACATATTTCACTTGATAGTAATATTTTTTTGTTATATATTAATTTTTTAAATTAATTTAATACGTACAGTAATGTTAATATTCTAAGCGTATATAAACTTTCATTGAATTTATTTAATAAAAAAAAAACACTAGGAATATAAAATATTATAAACATAAAATATTAATTCTATATAAAAAATAAATTAATATAAAATTAAAAAAAAATCTGTTTGAAATTTGCAGATGATATTTTTAATGTTATATTATGTAACTATTAGCGTTTCCAAAAAAATATATATTACGATGCGGGTAAATGTTTACTATAGCAAATTATTATCACAATGCGCACGAGGTCCCGGGTTCGATTACTGTTCAGAACACAAATAACTATAAGCCAAATATAATATCAAATTACACGACACAGACCTCAGACACGACAGGTAGGTTTAAAATATTCAGGCATTTATTATTAGTGGGAGATTTTTTATACTTATGTCTGATATAATTTTTACAGGTATCCGTAACCGAACAAAAAATTTAAATTATTCATGATATTTTTCATGATTTTTTTTTTGTAATTTTATTTAATGACTGTATCAAATTATTTATGTACATACATACAATTTTATTATAAATATCATACATGAAGATATTTAATTTGAAATGAAAAGGTTAGGCTATATTTATTTCAGATCCATAACACTTTAGTGTAATTAAAAAAATATATAAGAAAGAAAATTTAAAAAAGATATAAAAAAAGGTTTTAATTATAGCAAAACTTATATATTTTATATTATATACAAAATATAATTATTTAAAGAAAATAAACAGATAGACTTACGATGATACGGATGAATACATTCGATACATGATTTCTTTTCGAAATTAAAAAAAAAAAACACTGTCTCAGAAATATATAAAATTAAAACCAACGTTAAAAATCAATAGGAATAACGATTTATTATAATGATTTTAAAGTCACAGCCGTATAGGTTTAACACTTTAACTCGGAAAAAAAAATATCGAATCACTTGTAAAAATATATAATATTACGTACCTAATATAAAACAGTCCGTATGTTATTACGTTCGTATAGTACACTGTCACTGTATTAATATAATATTGAACGTTATGTGTGTATGTTTGTGATGTAGGTGCGGTCGTTAACACGGCTCGGTAGCGACTGGCGACTTGATTGCAAGTCACCCGTGTGAGCACGGAGGGCGGAGTCTCGCGCACAGATACAACACAAATAATGTTTGTTTCAATGTCTTCGGATATACGGATTTTTTATTATTATTATTATTGTTGTTAATATTTGTATATTATTATGGATATTATATGATATAGGTATTGATTTCGATTCCACATTTCTCCGTTTTTCTCTGCGTATGTGCCTTCGATTGTCAGTTATTATGAATAAAAAAAATTGCATTTATGTATATATTTTATTGACGATATTTAATAAAAATAAATAAAATTAAACGCTTCTATTAAAAATATTTATTTATTTATTTTTTTGTTGTTTCATAATTGTTTTGGAAAATTTTAGATACGTATTTTTTATATTTAATTTTACCTCCAAAACATCTAGAAACGTGTATTTTAAAAATGGAATACTGTATGAGATCGTAAACGTTCAGTTTTACAGCCGCATGACGGCATTACGTGGATAAGCAGAAAAAGATGTAAAAATTTTACACCTAACTTTGACGGGTCATAACATGATAATAGCCACAAGATTCGTAACGTTAACCCAATAAATATAATTGAACATTTATAATTGGAATAAAAATTCGGATCGTTGCTTTCTATATACAAAAAAAAAAAAAAAACTCAGAACATAATTTTAAAAATCTACCATCGTATTTAAAATTCGAATCACTGCCTGATATTTTCACACCAGAAAAAATATTATACAAATAATGAAATGTCACGCATTATTAACACTAAAACCCGGAACATCTAACCTAAAATCAACAATGAAGAATTAGTCACGTCTACATACGACACGCGGCCATTATACAGACATAATTTCACACTCTATCTTATAAAATTAATACGTTACGGATCTTTATTACTTGTTTATAATGTTACTTAAATCAAACGGCCATTTTTATATTATAAAACAATTGTTCATATAAATATAAAGCCACAGCGGGATGTTAGTGTATTGTTGAATGGATTTAATTCACGCTACGATAGATTCTGTTTGGGTAGAGAATAAGTTTTGTCATAGTTTAAGATCGCTGAATAGTTCGTGACAAAAAATATATATATATAATGTTGAAACGCAACAATGCAAATTTAACCGATTTTATAGAAGAGAAGTTATGTTTTGCTTACATACATATAAAATAAATTTTCTTAGTAAATATATATATTATATATATGTAATGTTTTTATTATGAATGCCACAATGTTTTTAAATGTCCACATCTGCTTCGTCTTATACGGATGATGGCGCGCATCCTCGGTACTCTGTGATGAGATGGGACAAGGTGAGCACTTCACGTTATAATACTTATTATCATATTATCATCATATTTTATATATTACAGACTATATAGTTGATATGTAAATAATATATATATGTACGGTGATCTGTTAATAACTTTAACTATACCCTATAGGTAGAAGTAGGTAATTGTAATAACTTTTTGTGAAGTTTGTATACCTAGTACACTCAGCCAAGTTATGCATACTTGTGTATATATATATATATATATATATATATATATATATATACGCTCAAGCCTATGTCTTAAACCGTACAATCATTAAAAAACTATGAGTATCTTTTCGCCGATGGATTACAGATTAGATTTTTCTCGTGACGTGCGGTTCTTCAAAACCGCGGTACATTCAGACCGCTGTGTACGTATTGTTGCCAAATAATACAAAGGACCTTTTTTTTTAAAATAGTTAAATATATATGTACTAAATTTTTCACTATAATTAACTAGTTTATCTAATGTATAGAGAAGGTATCCATTTCTGTCATTTTTGACATTGACATTAGTGACGTTTGATTTTTATTATTATCTGTTATTTTTTATGATCAGTTTTTTGTATGTAAATCGTAAGTAGGTATGTATTTAAGTCGTTCATCAAACAATGCCGTTAATGTTACCATTAATGATATGTACCCTTCACAGCGATGAATTCGTAAACAAAGACCTGAATATATAATCGTTGCATCTGATGATTGCGAGGGTTATATTATTTTACCGCCAAAATTATAAATTCTGGTTTTATATAGCTACAGTCCACTATGGAGGCTGTATTCATTGTAATTCAAAACGTTAGTCAATGATGTAAGAATTTTTTTATAGTAGATATACTTATCTACTTATGTTATGTTACTTAAATTAATTTTAATAATTTTATCTTAAAAGTAATGTTGGAGCTAAATGACAAAATCTCAGTCTTTTAGATTTTAAAAAAGTTAAAAGATTCTATTTTCGAAATGCACAAACAACATTTCCCCGTCCGTGTAACGCACACAGACGCACGCCAAACATCACGGCGATCCGACATTAACTACATTATAGCAATCTTTCATCACATATTCGTTGTTAAAACATTTCGTTAAACTCATCGCCATTATCGGATGTACATTTCTATTAGTGTCCATAATTTCAGACCTTACCTTTTAGTGAAAAAAAAAATACATAAATATCGAATACTAACCGATATTAAAACAACACGATGCATCATATTTCCCCCGTCAGTGAATACACACACGCACGTTTTCCGTCTCTTTCTAACTCGTAGTTTTTCTCGATAGCTTCGTCTCTGTCAGCGCGGGGCGTGTTCTGTCTCGTGATTGGTGGATGTCGGAATGGCGTTGGGTTACCCGTCGGCAACCTCCCGACGGCGTTTTCCCGACGGTAGGTGTTCGAAATTCGAAAACTGCCGTCACGGAAT
This sequence comes from Danaus plexippus, assembly GCF_018135715.1. NCBI lineage: Eukaryota > Metazoa > Arthropoda > Insecta > Lepidoptera > Nymphalidae > Danaus > Danaus plexippus. The sequence goes on from NC_083554.1 coordinate 3,890,098, forward strand.
TGTTCTTATTTTGAAACGTTCTGTAATATCATACAAGATGTGTATTGTGTGTTATTAATAAAAAAAGAAAAGTTTGTATTAAATTTTTAAATTTGGAATCTTAGTTTATATATTCTACTTAAATTTTAAAATAATTTGTTGTGAGTGTTTTAAATTAATAAATTTCACGGCGTATTTTAGTGTTTTTAATTTATAATTACAATGTGATATATTTTTATAAATAGAATTTGTTTGGATAATATTTTTTATATTGTTATGTTAAATTATAAAGCAAAGCATGAAGTATCAAAGAATTAATTGTATGGAAATGTTAAATCTCTTTTGTAAGTTGTTCTGAAAATAGGTGAATATTTTATTTATGTATAATTCTATTTTAAGACCAAATACATTTATGTTAAATGTTCGGGATAGGTGTTCTATTAATAAATACCGCGAGTGTTTTTAAATTAGCCCGTTTTTTTGTGTTTTTTAAAACAACGGTGAGTTTAATGAAAAAGTGAGGAAACAAATTATATATTGATTAAATTACTTATCAGATTATTACAATTAAATTTTGTTTATATCAAATACTTACATCTAGGTACATGAACAAGGTAAAAATTGACAAACAGTTTGTAGAAGACCCTGAAACATAGTAATTGTTTATACTTAGATATAATTTAAGTTATTTAATTTAATTTCACAATACATATAGCAAAACAAGTAAGTACAACAAGACTTGATCTTATGACTAGCATTAGGTATGTATGTTTAGGTAATGAGAAATACAATTTAAATACTTCGTAGGCTTTACCGATTTTGATGGATTTAATATATGTTTACCTATACATAGATTTTTATTTGGGATTTCTGTTTTTTGTAACAGAATACGAGGTATTGATGTATGTAATCTATTGAGATTACGTTTTGTTCAAGGCTCGATGAGCACGATTTTGTACTTACTCTACAATACTATTTAGATATGATATGTTATGATATGATTCGATATGATACGATATAGTTTATTAAAAGATAATATCACTAAATTAAGAAATTATTTGTAATATTGATAAATCATTAAATTATATACCTATTGTAACGATGTTGTAAAGTTTTTTATATAATATATAAACATAACTTTTGATTCATAATGAAAATCTATTTAAAATTATTATTTTTATTAATTTTACTTTGTATAAATAAATTTTTACTTTGCAAACAAAAATTTTTACTAAGGACTGAATGTGATATGCCTAAATTCATTTAAAACAATAGTTGTATTTAAATTATATATAACAATAAATAAATAAATAAATTAAATTTTATTTTCATTAATAGCTAGGTATATAAGGGATACAGAATTTATCTTGAGAAATATCTTAAGATCGTATCTGTTTGCGACCTATTTAAAAGTCGTTTACAGTAGATGTAGCTAAGTTTAAATATCTCAAGTTTAATACCTCCGTTAATTTCGGTTCTGTTAAGAGACGGAAAACACAAAAATCGCGCTTTCCTAAGAGCATTAGACGTTCATAATCGGCTAAATATCGATGCTGCCATTGTCAGAGCTAGGAGCCCTTCAGGATTGCTTTCTGGAGTTTTAAGCCTATCGCCGCAGAAATATCACACAACCAACCGAACATCGACTCTATATATAATATGATTAAGTTTAAAATAGATCGTATAGCAATAAAATAATTCCTGAAAAGTGAAAGCCTTCGCGAGGTATTTAGGTTTAAACTGCTATTGGGAGAGGTGAAAGTTTTAGGGTCCTTAAGTCTCTGTGTTGTAGACTTTATGTTGTATTGTTAGGGTTCATTATCGTTTGTTTGTTGTAGATTGCAGTGACGGGAACACACACTGTGTAATTGTATCGGGGATCAAAATCTACCCTTCGTTTAGTGATGGGGATGCTAGTTATATCGATACTATGACTATAATAACGACAAGCTAATACAGACCTTAAGTTATTGTAAAGAAAATTATTACATTTTCATATAATAATATATTATTTACTTTATCGTATCAGCATGAAGTATTCAGTCAATAATATATAAAAATATGTTGTTTTAAATTATATAGGTATGTATTAATAGAACAATATGCGATATAAATCATGTTAGAATAATTTTACTATCCGTCCATATATACTATTCTTAGTATTAAAACATTTTTTTTTACTTATACCTACTAATTATTTCCATACACGATAAGTATGAGTTAATATGAATAAATAAGAGTAACCTAGTCGTGTTATCATTTGGCTCCACTTCCTATTTATATATGTACCTACCTATATACTATGACGTAGGGGAAACTTGAAATCTTTTGTAGGATTTTTTATTTAAAGCCGTGTTTTTAAATACTGACAACAGTTCCTTTCTTTATAGATACTTAAAATAAATTTTATAATATTCAAGTTTTTTGTGTGTGTTTGTTCCATTGTTTCTCTTAAACTGATAGACCGATTTCAATTTTGTTTCTTTCATATGAAAGCTAGTTTCCTTGCGGTGGTTCTTAGCTATATTTGGTTGTCACTGATCCAGGAGTGTAGGAATATGAGCTCTGTTTCCAAAATAATGTAAGATATTTTTAGCCTATGATTATTCTATTATGTTCAAAACTAACGTCGTGATAATCGTCAAATGACAATTAATTGGGGATTACAAAATTTAGTAAATATATATATATATATATACATGTGAATGTTTTTTTAGTATGTATGGAATATGGATATCTGTTACTCTTACACGTAACTACTAAACAGAATTTGATGAAATTTTTCTGCTAATGTAGCTTGGTTATCAGAATAACTTATGGGTAATGGCTTATTCATTGTAATTTTAGTGAGATCGTAGCACTTGTGATCCGTATAATATGTTCAGCGACGAAGTATAAATGCCAATTTCGTTGGTTATAATATTCATCAATGAAGCACACTTTACTTATTTCCTATAAAAACCAATACCAAAATTATAGATGACGAAGGAGAAACATTTAAATTATATTAAAATGTTATATAAATTTCAACAAGGTTCAATATCCTGTGCGCGTGATGTCTATCGATGTATGACTATGTGGTGTCCCATCACTACGTCCGCGAGGGTTCCTCAGTCAAGGGTGAGAGGTTATTTATTTGTGTCCTATTTATTTTTATTTGTTTTCTCCTTTGTTATAATTGCTGTTTCTCGACCGGTCCATTAGACATTAGTTTAACCTTATTCTATATTTCTATTTCTACGTCCAATACTTATATTATTCCGTTAGTAACAAAGGTAAAAGGCTATTTTTATTCGTTAGCTGTTAAACAACTACATAGTTTAGATTTATAATAACTATAAATGTAGTACTACTACTAGTTTTCTAGAAAAGAAACATTGAAATAAAATTAATTTCAGGTCCCTGTACATGTAAAGGCAAACTTTATTGATAATATTTTCTTATATCTCCATGGAATTGTGTGATTTGTATTCGTAATAAAAAAAACATTATTTTATTATACAAAGGAAAAAATCACTTATATTAGGTATTAGGTAAAGAATATGTTTATACATATATATATATATATATATATATTTTTTTTTGATCATGGTGATATATTTTCGTTTATTTCATATAAAAATTATGAATAAACCAAATCACGAACTACGAACGACATCTCGTGGTGACAATGATGTTGGTGGTTTCGCGAGGACGCGGTGATGAGGGATGTTAGGTCGGAGGTCAGGGCTAAAAGATATAGCAACCCTCCGAAAGATGACGCTCACACCAATACATAGGATCAAGATAGCTACATGACAGGTAATATTCACCACAGATAACAATATAATTACATGAAAAATAATGATATACTTAGTAAAACTTTCTGACCAATAACCTATATTTTAACGAAGAAAATATTTAATGAGATCTAAGATTTTCGCGAGTTTTATTCATTTAAATGAAACTAGTATTATTCGGATTTACTACGCGGATTTTATTATTTAAAAACTACATAATCCCGACGTTTCGGTTACTTTGCAGCAACAGTGATCACGGGCAGACGAGGTGTGAATGTCTGTCAGTTGGTCCTTGTTATCTATCATTTAGAAGAAAATATTTTACATTATCTGACAAAGACGAATAGAGATAAATAATAACTTTAGCTCTTAGGTTAACTACTTGTATTATAAGGTAGGTATAATTACTAATCTGTAGTAGTTTTTTATTAAGGTGGCATCATAATTCGGTAGTATCAGACAGTTTTTTCAAACCCTCATGCCATTGTCGGCACAACAGACGCGTCGGCAGCTTTGTGGACGTGTTTGCGTTCCGCCAGTAACAATAACTAGAGCCAAACTATACCATTGTTAACAAACAAGTGTACGGTTTAAACATTATATTAAGGTTTAAATGGTTTTCATTGAATATAGTTCTTTTTGATTAAACAAACAGACAATCATTTTTTGATATGTTTATCGGAACACGGCGGAGCGATGATAATTTATATACAAACAGACTTCGTTTGTTGAAAATTATATATATATATATATGTATATATATTATAAGAACCAGTAATCTAAAGCAATGATGGACAAACGTCACACTGACGATGAGGAAGTAGGCTTCGATGAAGTACTGAGAAAGGGTTGGAGGAGGCTTTACCTAAAACGATATACACATCCCAAACTAGATCTATACAGACAGAGAGACAAGAAATACATATATTATTATAATATTAAAAACTTGATTTACCCTTAGGCACTTATAATATTATTTAATATTTGGAAGTTGTACGCGATAGAATTGGGAGCGAGAGGTATAATGGCTAAATCTCTCTACAACCTGCTAAAAGACTTGGGCCTGTCCAGAACTAATATCAGTTCATTCTTGGAGCGTACCTCGAAGGCAGCCCTAGTAGGTTCTTATCAACATACCTATATGTATTACACATTTTTGTCAAATGTCTTCTTCGGTCGTTATGAACTTATTTAATACTATAATCCCATATAACTTGCGCTCTGTAATTAGCCATCTGTCCTACACATCGGGTCTTACCGGCGCGTCTCAATCCTTACCTGGTGATGAAAAAAAAATGAAGACACAAAGACTCTAGTTTCACCGTTCAATTCACAAACCGCTATAATTTGGTTATCACGCTACGATGAGAACGGCTACCGGCTGGAGAAGGATTTAACATTTTTATAATACGTTCCTATTATTGAATTCCTTTTGTTTATTTATTTCACATAATCTCATCTTATCTCATAGTATCTCATAGCATCTCATGTTATGAGTAATTTGTTGTAGAAACACTAGATAATAATTAGATTTGATGCATTACTTGAATCTAAGATTAGTTTATTAACAGACATTATATTATATATTTTATATTTTATTAACGTGTCAAGACTAAAATTTCTTTAAAGATAAGAATTAAAATCTCACACATTGGAATATGGAAAAATGCTACGTTTTCACTTCTCATGTTTGAGACGGTATAATTTTTCGAGATTTCTTTTTTTTTTATTTACAGATCTGATACATATATATTTTAAAATAAATATAACCATTAATATGCTTCGTTCATTTTAAAGATTTTTTTTTTTTTTTTTTGACTTTGTTATTCTTAAAAATATATCTCTAAATAGGTCTTTTTCTCTCGAGATTGCTGGTAAGTAACTTTTTAAAAACTGATACTTAGGTTATCGTGAAAAATAACTTCTATTAATATAAGGATTCAATACATATATACGTGACATAGCTTTGTTAAATTTCAAAAGATTTTAATTTCTTCTACACAAATAAATGAAAATTCTAATAATTATTGATTTTTTTGTAAACATAAATTTGTATAAATATTCTTTAACATTAAATTAAAATAAGCTTAAAAAAAAATAATATACTAAGAAAAAGTTCACGTAACGTGATGTTTAAAAGTCACAGCACAGGTTGAACCATCTTCAGATCTGTAAATTTTTAATCTATTTCTATACACTGTCAATCCGTTCTTTTAGCTTTTCGGTATCTACCTACCTACCTAGCTATAACTAATGAGCTCATAGAGCACGTTGACATCAAGCTATATAATCGTAATAGTTGTTGCAACCCACCATGAGACGTGCTTCCCATAAAACGACGTATTCAATTAAGCATAAATAATTGAATATATAATTCGTGCATGGCCAGAGTGATCAGATGTCATAGCCAAGTCGAACGTGAAATCTATAATAATATGGAAACAATGCTGTTATGTCTAAAGGAAAAACTCCTTTATTATACATACGAGTACTCATCAGGACATCAGATGAGAACATCACTATGTGTACTCTAGGAGTAATATTTTTTTATATTTAAAAATACATATATATATTAAAATACTATTTATATATTTTATATAGTTTGTTAGAGATGAAGCAGGATAAGTGATTTATATTTGTTATAACAATGTAATGTACATTATGCATGCACATGCGTGCATGCTTCAACAGTTATATACAGCTCGCTCTTAATATATCCACGATTTTGAATAAAAATACGTATAAAATCTATACATTTTTAATATATTTATTTATTTGTGTATTTAAAAGTGGAAATAGTTACGTTATAAACTTGATATATTTCCTGTCCTAAAACCTACAGTCACATTTTACTGAAGGCACTATAATAATACATACATACAAACACACTACATACGAACTAAAATACACGTTAATATGGAATAGGTTTTAAGACTGACAGACAAATCCTAATCTCGACCGAAACATGTATTAAAAAGTCCACTGAAATATTTCGCCTTGCAAAATCTATTCCCATCGCTCTTTGTTCTATGTAAGTTAAAGATTTTGTTATAGAAAATATTTAATCGACCTCCTTGCTAGATAAAATAAATACGTACTTATATTGTTGTCATATAATATGTAATTAATTTATATAGTTTAAATGAGTACTTATGTTTTAATTAAAAATAGTATGCATTTACGTTTTCATTTAAATCTTTAAGTTTTCGGGTCTTATGGGACAAAATGTAGGCTGTGACATCCATAGCAAAAACAGAACGTTAGCCGTACCGGTTCGGTAGTGTTGCGTAATTACTTAACAAACACACAGATATACTCGACCAATTAAGTTTTAATTCATTCATAGCTAATCTTCTACAAAAAAGATTACCCTTCACATATAAAAACAAAGTTCAGGCAATTAGAGTCATTTAATTCGTGATAATAATTTTAAATACATCACAATGTATCAAATTAATTGCAAAACAACGTACGATTATGCATCAAGAGGATACTTCCAAGAACTTGGGAGCAACGCACGCACGCCGACTGCCCGCGCGGAAACTGTCACAATTTGACGTTTCACTTGACGTGACGCGTTCTTTATTCAAACAGCCCGCTTTTTTATTTTATTTTCATTATCTGAAACTCGATCTGCTGCCAGTATTTTTTAAACTCACACCTTAATTTAAAGTAAAAAGGTTGAATATCGGTCTGGTATGATTTAAACATATGGGTTATAATTTTTAATCGGCCTTTATCTGGATAACCTGTTGGGGATTTCGTTTCTTTTCTTACATCGGACGCGATGAATGCATAATTAAGTGGAAGCCTTTTTTTAATTCCTTACCTAATCTAAAAAGGATTTATTACAAAACTACACGATAATCGCGATTTGCGACTATAATAACCGATTTTATGTTCCTAGATTAAGTAATACATTAAAAATGATAAATAAAAATGATAAATATTATTATCCAAATTAATAAGTTCTAGTATAAATAAATATTAGTAAACATTTAGGTATATTTTTTATATCTATTTTAATGTTTAAAATCCTCGATAAAGTAACGGGGAAAAGTGAAATTAAAAATTTAAATACTCTCCTTCGTTTAGGGATTCATTTTTTGAGCGGTCAATAGGAACCCGATCCCCGAAATTCACTTGCTACCAACTTTATTATTTGATACTCGGATTACTCGAATGTTTTTTTAAATAGGCCCTTCACCGCGTCGGCATCTCTTTGGTATTCCTTGTTTTTTTTTTTTCATCAACGTGCCACGAATTCGACGGCTGTATATATGCTATCAATGGCATTTTTTTATCTATCAACAGTATGAAAAGGTAATATCAATTATATTTATACCTAAATATTATGACTTATCATTGAAATGGAATATGAAGAGAGTTTTAAATATTTTTTTTCTAATATGTATATCTTAGATTATATATTAAACTTATACTAATCTAGTAACTCACTTGATTTTCTATCCTTTTACAACTAATAGGTATCTATAACAGTCTGAATGATCGTAATTTAAACTATTTTATCTATATCATCTATAGCGATGGTGGTCCAGCGTTAGCAAGACGACCGAACATCACTTTTTATCCATATAGATTTTACCAACCTGTACGTGACAAACGAATTTCAACTCTATCACCTTCAATTAAAAGCCATTTGAGTTTTGTTTCAGTGGTTTAACAAATATGTATCATTTCAGTTATCTCATTTTCAACTTTATAACAGTGGTGTAAGAATCATTTAAGACTGCAACATTTTTATGTAATAATTAATTATAATTTTGCTTGTAAATTATATTTGATCCAATCAAAATATTAACAAGTCGATAAAAATCGATTGATTAAATAATTATTTCAACTAACTCCATCAAGGCTATGATTTTTAAAAATTACGTTTTTGTATATGAATGAAGCGTTTGGTAAATGTCTTAATAAATACATTTTATAAATTTTTTTTACTAACAGACATCCTACAACGTAAAATTTAAAGATTAAAATGAGTATACAAATATAATAGAAAAGCAGAAACGCGACAAAAAAATTTTGTTTTCAAAATACATATATAGGTACCTAACATAAAAAATATTTTTTGTAAATGCTTGGTACGTTATGCTTTTAACAAGTTAATTAACATTTTGCATTATATAGTGAAGATTTGCGTGAGTTATATCATACAAATAACTATCAAATAAAAATCTTACATCTAAGAACTTAACAAAAGAAAACGTTCACATCAAACGGTCAATTATAGAATAATCATTTACGGTATAATTTAATTATTTAATACATCGATAATAGTTATTATTATCGTTAATTGTAAGTGTCCGTATCCATAAATATAATTCACGATAATCCCGTTTATCCACGAGCTGGGTTAAGGTAATTACTCCTTATAATCGCGTGTATCCATCTAACCATAATGAATGGAGACGCGCCCGCCCGCGCCGACGCCTTCTCGAACTTACCATTATTTTAACACTTCCTTATTATTCTTGTATTAAATATAATAAATTTATAGTAGAACTAAATTATAGTAAGTTAGTTTAAATAAACGGATTATTTCACACACAAAAAAAAATTAAAAAAATTTACATTAATCATTTATTTTTAACTTTAAATTAATCAAAACTGTATGTAGTGGTTATTTATCAGATATTATTTGATGTTTTTCTTTTCTCACTATTAAATTCTGGTTTATTTCAGAAATATTACACGTACATTGTGCATACATAAAAACAATAAGTTATATAAGTCCATAAATATTAAACAGATTCTAACAGATTATAAATAACATCGCCGTTAAAAAAAAAAATGTAACTCCAATGAAAATTACAAAATTATTCGTGTATTCTTAGTAAGATTTCGATAAAAGTGAAGATAATCGCGAATGATCGATGGAGGCGTTGAAGTGGGATTATTATGTAAATAATATTATATTACAATATAATATTATTTTTTTTTTTTCCATATAAATTACTGTAAGCAATCGTTTAGTCTATGGTAACGTAAAAATGGCGGCATCTGTCAAATTCAGAAATTAATTTGATGTAATTCCCGATATTTGTTTTATTAAGATTTTTAAAACATAACGTTAAATGTATTTATTTATTTGTATTGTAATATATAAAAAAAGTATTGCAGCTGTTGTTTGTAAAAAGCGGTTTTACTTTCAAATAGTCAGGTTATCAGGAAAAGGGTATAGATTATGAACAGTCAATGACGTAAATTATAAATGCAATTATGGTCGTAATTAATGTTGACATTTAATGAGATCTATGACTTTCGCGAGTTACATTCATTTAAATGAAACTAATATTTTTCGGATACCCTACGCGTGCTTTATTTTCGTGAAAAACTACACGTCGTCTGCCCGTGATCACGGTTGCTGAAAAGTAACCGAAACGTCGGGAGTATTTAGTTTTTTACAAAAATAAAGCACGCTTAGTATATCCGAAAAATATTCGTATCATTTAAATATTTACATTTATTAAATAAACGCTATGCCTTGTTATATTTGATATTAAAATAATATTATTATTAATTATGTGTTTAAGACACTCTGTTTATTGTGTTTGTAGGCCACTTGTTCATTGAGCGCCTGGTAACACTTACTACAGTTAACTGTTAGCGGTTATAATGTTTATATGAAGTTATTTTCTATATATTGCATAAAAGTTAATACTTGTATACATTAATGATAATTAAATCAGTTTTAAAACGTCTTCACAATCAACGTTGCATAGACAGTTGTAAAAATATATATATTTTTTGTGTTAAGCAATATTTAAAATAAAAAAACACGTTATTTAATAATGCTGTGATATAGAATTATATTAATTGACAAATGTAATAGTAAAATATTTCAGGTATAATTCTGTATTTAAAAACTAGATGGCGCTTATAATGATATAGTCAGTTGTACAAGACTTCAGTGACAGGTCTCAGCCATGAATATATCTTTACTTACCGATACAAATTAAATTAAGGTCATCAATTATCTCCTATTCCATAAGTAAAATAGGATATAAATGTACAGGCATGTCTTTATTATGGGAACAAAGATAATTGAAAGGTGTACATACACTGTACATATTAATTTCATTTCTATTTATTGAGCTTTTCCCGAATTCAACTTCGAAAAAAGCTCTATATATATATATATATATATATATATATATATATTAAATAAATGGGTGCTATCGAAAGTGTCAACCATAAAATACGTACATATTTTTTAACGAATTAACTATCATATTGCTGATTTATTAGTTATAAAGAAAGGTCTTATATTATTAAGAATATTAATCCCAACACCATGGATTTACGTAAGCATAGTCTGCATTAATTCAAATAATTTAATTAATACAATCTTTTTGATAATCAAGATCTCTATCAGTCACAGTCACAGTCAGTGTTTTCAACAGACGTCACGTATCCTAAACTATTGTCATAACCGTTTTTTGCGAGCGACCGCCCGGTAGCGGAGAGATGTTGAATATTAACACAGCATTGTCAGAAATTATTTGGCAAAAGTTAATTTTAAAATTCTTCTAATCCATCCTTTTTGTTTTGTTGTTTTTTTTTTTTGTAGTTATGTTAAACGTCAAGCCTACCTTTTAACGAGATTGATGATGATAGTGATGTAATTCAGAATTGATATGATTTTTATGTTGTTTTTAATATCTAAGAATAAATATAAACAGGAATTATATAATGTTTTTAACGCTTAAAAATATGTTTTTAACGCTTAAAAATATGTTTCGTAAAAAATAAATTTAAGACTATTCTACAAAGGAGATACGTTACGCTAATCCTTTTGGGTGAAGTTTTCTGGTCGTTTAAAAAACTCCCCTTAACACTACCGATCGGATAATTCCTCAAACATAATACAAAAATGCTAGAGGATTATATTTTATTATTGTTTTTGTGATGGTATTTAAATTTTTAAATATGTTTGAAAACTACTTAAAATGTAAGTTTCGTATTTATAAGGTGACGCCACTTAAGGGAATAAATTTTAAAAAATATACATTATATACAACATCGAGTGATAAATATACTATGTATATAATAAATGTAATCAATAAGTTTGATTGAAACAGAATATTTTATAAATTTTAATTAGATAACCGAGCAGCGGGTCGTTCACCAGCCAAATGATTTACAAGACACCTATTGACTCAGCTCACCGCAGCACCATTAATCACATGTATCTCTCACTCACAAACCAACAACAATAAACGAAATGATTTTCATAAATCATTGTTTATATTAAAATAATTATGTTTTGATCGTGTATCTATTAAAAATATTTATATATGGTAATACATTTATATCATTATAATTTCTACTTCCGTGCAAATATTCACGTGTATGCTTACTTTGTTAACAAGGTAATCGTTATTTTTTTTTTTAATTATAAAGAAAATCCAATCTCAATATATATTACAAAGATGCTATTTATATAATATTAAAAATATTAGTTTCTTTTGAGAATAATTTTCTGTTAGAATACAGAAATTCTTACTTATGTTTTATAATTATTATATGATAATCTAATTCTAAAGTGCATAAAATTGTGTTTTATATATATATATACACACAGACAGACATCAAGACCCACCATTTCGTTAACAACTCGCCTCGGACCCCCGCCGACTGGTAGCAGAGTTCAAAATGTAATTTAATTAATCCTACAAGTAGGCATAGCACGCTGACGCGATGCTATAACAGAATTAGTATGTCAAGTCTTCGATTAAGTTTTCTTTATAATATGAGAAATATCATGTTTTAGAAATAAAAAAATTAATGTTTCATACATAAGTATGGATATGGCATTTATGTTTATTGTAATCTTAAAAAACTAACTTCAACTTATACCGCATCCATTGCTAACAGTTACATGGTGTTTAAAGTTTGTTATTATGTTATAATAGTATTCCTTATATTATATTAACTGGATATATTTTAAATTTAACTGTAGAAAAGTGTCAGAGTAATTTTTTTTACTAAAACTTTTTTATAGTGTGCCAGAACTCATTCTACTTGATATGGCAAATAAAAAATTTACAAACAGTCAAATTCATAAGTCATATATATATTTCTATAATAATTATAAAATGGCTCTTGATAAAATAAAATTCTATTTAGAAACGTTACACGCATAACGATTTAAATCATAGGAAAACATTAATTATATGGCAATCCGATAATATTACGTTGGTTGAATCGATTTATTTAAATCGATTGATTATTGAAAATCGACAGAAACTAAGATCGATCATAACGATACCAACGGTAGCTACGTTCGGTTTAAGAATTGACTTGATTACGACCCGCGGATAAACAAACAGTTAGCATACAGACATACTTACAGTTATATAGTTTGGAAAGCGGTGGTATACTTTCTATAAGTTTTTAAGAGATTTAATACTATTACAATAAATTCTTGGTTTGTTTTAAATTTTCATAGCTCGTAGGAACTACATCGAAACTAGATTTATGGACGTTTTCAACTCGTCTCTCCGTGATCAAGTTCACTGGAAAAACAAAATATTTTATAAAATAATACGATGGTGAAGTAAATCGAGAATCCTTGGGCGGTTTTGGGCTCACTGAAACAAAAAGAGTCGAAATTTTTAAGAAAGTCTTCATTCGATTTTATCAATTTGATATAGGTATTTATAAAAAAAAAAGTTTCATAATGTTATTGCTTTTTATCGGAAAACAAAATTGTTTTAATTCTACTATTGTCTTACAAATTTCCTCTATATATATATATCACCCACACTTTGTTTTTAAATTTAAATATATATATATATAAATATATATTAAACATATTTTTATATCTAAGATAATTTTTATGTCTGCAAAGGCTTCTTCGATTGCAAATCCGAAATCTCCAATTTGCCACAACCCTGGCCATACGTTACTATCTATTTCTTTAATGACGGAGACTATGTTGGCTTTGATTTTTTGCTGATACACCTGGAATTAAAGAAAGTCCCACAATACACAACCTGGGGGTCGATTCGCTAGATTCCCTGGACAGTTTATACAACCTTCGAATCGAATGACCGTTCCTTTAATGTTCTGCATGTTCTGCCGCTGATGATACTGTCGTAATGAGATCATACATTTGTATTCAGATTGCCAAATTATAAGTAATTGATAAAATGGCGCTGACTGTTAAAAGTCAACATATGAAAGAATATGAACCGAGGAAGCATCCTGCTCAGAGTCTAAAACGAACAGCGATTTTTTTTTTAAATTAAATAGACGGCCTTATGCCCATCTTTATTTTAACAGACCTTGAGTTTCAGCGACGTACCTCTCTTGATAGATCACCTACTATACAAGTCTTTACACGCCATAGTGTGAATAATGCTCTAGTAAGCAAGATTTCGGCGACCGAAGAATGGGCGAAGCAATTTATCTGGGCGGGTTATTGTACGCGGTATCCGACCACGGACATTTGGCAAAATATACTGAATAAATAAATACTGATTTGACAGAAGTCGTTCTCACAGTATGATACCAACTCCCAAAATTCAGTGGCTTAGTCTAGGTTGGCATCGTCACTGCATACGAAGTTTAAAAAAAAAATCATTTTTAAATCTTTCACGTTAGTATTACTATTGATTATTTGATGGAAAACGGGAAACGAGACGTATGTAGTGTGACTTGTGCTAAGCATTAGTTATAACTTGCTAGGACGAGGTTTCTTAATTAATAGCATAAAGTATGACAAAAATATGGATTTTGTTTTATATGTGAAACGGAAGTGTGTTTTTGGGATATGATTGAGAGCCTGAGAGGAGGTTTTATTATTTTTTTATAACATTTTTCCGATTTTTAGATTAATTTACGGCAAACAATAAACGAAGTAGCGTTGTCATATCCGAAAAACATATTTTAATTTTAAATGTGCTCCTGAAAATCTAAAATATCGTTGTTATATGACTACTCGTAGTATATTTAATTTTAAATTAATATCATATAATAAGAAATCGTATTTTATCTGTATCCCCCATATATTATTGTTACAGAGTGTTTTTTTTTTGACGTTTGCCATACTGTAATTTTTTTTCCGGCTGGAAGGTTTGATTTTATAAAAAAATATGTATATTATATATGTGAAAATCAGTTATCCACTAAATTCCTAAGAGTAATCAGATATTACATATATTTATACTATATAAGTAAATCTATACAAACTGTTACTTTTCTCAAAGTTATTCAAAGTAATCACGACAAAGCCAGTACTATGAGTTAACTTTCATTAAATAAATGAAAAAAAAAAATTGATCTTCGTTATCTATGTTCTTTAAATCGAAACATATTTAAGAGGCTAAATTTTGAATCAATATTAATATTTTATAAATTTTTATATCTACGAGTAAATCTCATTGCAATCTATACTTATATCACAGCTTCCGCAACACAGAACCAGTACGGAGTACAGTTAATGCGCCCTCTGTGTCAATTAAGATGAATCACTAACATATAGTAAACACGAACGGGAGGTGTCGGATATCAAAGAGGCCGCTTCTTTGAAACTCTCACTACCGTTCTCATTGAATTATCAATTAGTTTTATATTTACCGAAAGACTCGTTAAGGAAGAGGCGAATCAGAGGCTTTTGTTGCACACCCTTTTGATACACCGATGTGTTTTATAACAAATAACAGAACGCTACCTAACATAGATCGAGTCAATATATTGTGGTTTGCTTGACGGTGGAAAAAAAAACACGCTTCAATAGAGGCCGGCGCAGACGAGTATAGTCTTTTCTTTATAAATCGCAAGTATTAAAGTTTGTGGAGTTGGTCGGCGCGACAAAGTAACTAGCATGATGATAATGCTGGGATTATCCGACGAAAAAACGAAACCTCCCAAGCAGATGTATTGTGAGGAACCCAGCATCGGGACACGGTTTAATGTTTCGCTGTTAAAAACACATTTTTATTAAGATTAATGAAAACATCCAACATTGAAACTATGCTCTGATAACAGAATAGATACAACGAGACGTGTGGAGTAATCGGTAATAAGTGTTTAGCTCTAAGGAACTATCATAATACAGAAGTAAAAATAACTAGCTACGTACAATAACTTAATAACTTAACAAAAATATGTTAAGTAGTGCTGTTTACTTATTTGAATTACATTACAAATCATTTTCCATATAATACCTAGCTACATACAATAATAGATAATGCATAGTTTTCTATAACAATCACTGTGTTATCTCGTCGATGGGACTGGCAGATATAACACCATAGAATAATACCTAAGGAGAGCAGAAAGTACAATATATAAAATCTTGTATAGCTAAAGTCCCGGTATCCTGGTGCATTGCCAACACCTATAATCGCGTTTTCTTCATCACCGCCCCAACTACTGGGAGACTTCTCCACACTTCCACAATAACCTCACTTGACCATAAAACATCGCTTTGGAATCATCGGACGGTATCGAAGCTTAAAAATAAGAACCTACTGTATATATATCATCGCAATTCAAACACTATGTACATGAAATACAGTTCAAAATGCAGTGTACACGTCCTAGCAGATCCCAGATCTTGGGCGCAAGGAAGATATTAGTGTGAGTTATACAAATTTGAATGCGTCTCAAGAAAGGCGCCATTTTTTTCAAAACGCTCTGGGAGTAAGTAAGCTGGATTAGATATTTTGTGTAATGGATATGCATTAAAGCATGAAGTGTGTTTGTTTGTTGGTACGTTACGTATTGTTAGTGACCACCGGCCGACGCTCTCGTCTTTACCTTTTGATGTCTCGAAACGCCGCGAGTACTTGGATTTACCGAAATTTTAGAACTCGGAAGCTATTTTACAAAATATCTTAATGTAACTAATTATTTTTGAAAAATTTTTCATAGTTTTACATGTTTTATATGATTCATAAAATACTCCATATCGAATGAAACAATCGAAATAAATATAATATTTAGAATTAATTCCATTCACGTTATATTTATATCTGAACAGTTTAATCAATGTTTTTTTTTTAATTCTTGAAAAGCATTTTTTTTTTGCATATAAATCTTTACCTTCACTTTGCGAACTGGATAACAGTTCTTATTAATTCACTCGCATTACTACGCTTTTTATTTTATTTTTTTAATACAGTGTTATACACAGATAATGTTTTTTATTTAAGAAGAAAACACATTTAAAATTTGAAATATTAAAAAGTTGAGCTATCGATAATTTAGTAGTTATTATTTAAATTAAAATACAAAGATTTACTTTTTTAGAATTTATTAACTGTTATGGAAAGGAATTTGTGATTATCTATCTATCTATGGAAAAACTGGCTGTTTGAAAACCATATATTAAAGGCACATACACAAATAAATACGTATATATATGTGTGTGTATGTGTGTGTGTGCGCGCGTGTGTGTATGTCTTTATTGTAATTGTATTGTCTCCATATTATTGTAAGTTCCACTTTAGATTAATTCAAAAGTCGAAATCTTTAAAAAACACATTTTTTTTTAAATGATAAATTGCATTTTAATTACATACGATCACTTGAGATACATTGAGAGTGTAGGATATATTGCGTCTATTGTAAAAGTAACCTGATCTTCCTGTTAGGACCCTCAACTCACAACGCGGGACAGATCATAAGTGATTTACAATCAAAAGAATTCAGAACTATACATAAAGTATCTCGCATAAAATTAATATTAACCAGTCCAAACTCGCAAACAACAACGCTATATTTTCATGTCTGTAGAGATCTCGTTTATTCTTACCACAATGTATTTAAAAGACCAGAGTCACAAAAATCCTACTCAAGTATTTACGCACGATATGTCGTCTTAATTGCCATCTTCTTCTCATGATAGGAATTTCTCATTCATACGATATTTAATTTGTAAGTACATAAAAATCTCACAGAGACATTACATTGCTTTAGAATGAACGATCAGACATCAAACACGGAAAACATTCACTAACTTATAATAAATCTATCCAACATATTATCTTTTACTAAACATAATATATATGTGTTAACCTACAATAATATAGTATACGTATAATACTTAGTATTCGTCAGTAAGGTGAAATACTATTTGGAATCCCTAATAACCTGTTCCTATACTTCAGTATGTTATATTTAACAACATTAAAGTGTATTACGAGCCATGATAAAAATTAATCGAAGGAAGAGAAAAGGTCCAGCATGAAATACTTCTCTCAATTCCATAGAACACTCAACACACAGACAATATGATGTTAGTATACAATAACAGAGAAAATGTAGGCTTTGGACTCATGACTATATGTGGTGTAAAAAAAAATATATAAAAATCACACAATAAATTCCTACATTGAATTAAACAAATAAGATATTAGCTCAGTGTAAGGGTTTTGATGATTTATTTCTGACATTCTTCGGAACAGACAGACAGACATTCGTGACAGCCAGTTGAACCATCACATTGGGACCTCACTGTCACTGTTGCTGGTGTACAGCCAGCAAAACAAGCGATATACATTATAGATTACTGTATTTACATTTTTCAGTCAGTACTGTTGAAGCTCCACTCCCTGCAACGCAATGGACCCGGCACCCGCACGGTGAATCCATTGAATGCTAAGAGGTTTCGTCTCATACTTAATGCCAAACAACCAAGGCTTTTATCTCGCACATGTCTATTAATATTTCAATCAGACATATATTATTATCTGTGTCACGTCTTACTCAATTAGAATGTACATTAAATAATGCATCATAATAAAAAAAAAAAATATATATATTTTTTTTTTATAGTATAATAAAATCAATTTCACGCTAACCGTACATACGTGTGCCCAGAAGCAGTGTACGAACCCAGCGTGACGCCAAACCTTGAGATAATCTACAGCCTCCCAGATCATACGTATAAATGATAACAAGTGGTTTTTTTTTTCGACTACCAATACGCCGCGGCTCTGATTATCTTCCACCGGATCAAAAAACTAATTAAAAGAGCAATATCAAGAGCAACAGTTTTAATAGTCGTGATATAATAACAGACTGTGTATGGAGTGAACGCTGACATTCTAAAATAAATATGGTTTAAGAGTATAATTCAATCATAATACAACAATAACAACCATTCGTTGTGAAGAACAAAGATCATCGTCTAAAGATATTTAATCACATCATATATTAAATAACAAAAATGCAATGTACTCGACCTTTGACAGTGGGATTGTATTTATGCAACAAGCTCCTTATTCTCGTCAAATTAAGTTATTAAGGGATTTTTTTTTTTTTTTGGGAGTCATTGTTGAAACTGAATGCTATTAATTTCTCTACTCCTTCTTCTCCGTGTTCTCTACTTTGGGTTTATCTAATTTCTTCTTCAACTCCTCCAGCTGCTGTCTCGCTCTCTGGGTGAAGTATCCTTCCACGTTGCTAATGTCCGGATGGACGAAGCCTGGCATTTTAACTTGTTCAATTTGCTCAACCTTCGACGGTCCTTTGGCACCAGATTTTTCTGAATACTCTCGTGTATTGTCTTGGAATGTAAAGCCCTGGAAGTAACAGCAACAATGTGGGAACGCCCGTCTCGGATATATTTGAGTAAAAAAATTCACCATCTTGTTGCATTCCATTCTTTTTTTTCTTATATAAATGTGAACATTTTCTTTTAATTTCCCGGTTATTTACTGATATATATAAATTTGGTTCCACATTATTTCGAAGTTCACATTTTAATTTAAATTCTATTGCTTCTTGACTTTAGTGACAAGTGGATAGATTAAAAAATATTGTAGGTTTTATTAATCAAAGACAAATTTTAAGACGAGAGTGTATTTGCCATGAAATCTCCTTCCAATAAGATACTCATGCACGAGGAGACGGTTGCCAGAGCATTAATGGTTGAAAAACTGTTGCTTAATAGTTTTGATCAGCCTTCATAAACTGTCTCATCTCAATGTTTAAATCTATTTTTAAAAAAAGTACAATAAATTAATAAAATACATTTATTATTTGCATTAAGTATTCATTTATTATACATTTTTCTACTTTTCCTTCTTTTGCTTCAAATTTTTTCTTTCCAGTATTTTCTTTTTTAAGGCCTTCAGCTGTTCTCTCTGTTTGTTGAAGAAGAACTGTTCCTCTTGTGCTGCCCCAAACTGGCCCATACCACCGCCAGACTCCCTCACAGAACCGCCAGCTCCCCCGCCCCTGCCGGCCCCAGATCCAGGAATTCCAGTAGGGTTTGAATAGCTCTTATATCTCACCTGCGGCAGAGATATTTGGGCTCTTCCTTCTCTGTTCCGTATAAGCATATTGATTCCACTCCGTTTGTACGTATTCTGGGAGTACAGTCGATTTCGGCCTACATTGGAGAGGATATCCCCATCTAAATATTTAATTGGATTCAGCAAGAAACGGGAGGCCATTTTTGTATACGATGTTTAATCTGACAGTACAAATTTGACATTAATCAAAGTGTTCCTTAAGAGCAAGAAGTTCCATTGTATTGACAAACCTATTTATTCAACAACAACATCGAGGAACAAAAAATCGAGAAATGAGTTGGTTTTTCTGTCTTTATACTACTTTAAATGTTAGGCATGACTTGAGTAATATGAAAAATAAATTTGAAGAGGTTTAAGACTTAATTTTTGTAGGTGTTTACATACTATCAACGTGACTTAAAGAGTTTTTGAAGTCCAAAAAAGTTATAAGAATATTGTTAGATGGTTTCAATATTCAAAAATATAGTTTGTTGCCTTCTCCATAAGTATTAAACTGTTTATAACAGACATTAAAATAAATCACTAAAGTACTTTCATGTTCTGTTTTTGGGCTTGCCAGATTTTGTCTGATATAACACATAACATATCGAAGATCTAATCTTGATCATTACATTTTTCAATGGAAGGGTAATTGTTTTTAATCCCCGAACCCAATTCAGGTCCAATACGTTCTAAATATTTTACTTGCTGTGTCTAGAAGCCATGCCCAAAAAAATTATATACACGCTAAATTAAACGAAACAAAACATATTTTTTTAATGTTCACAACTTACCGTACTAATGTATTTATCAACTCCTGCAAATTAATTTGCTACAGTTAATTGCTTTTCGCTTTAATAAAAATTTTAATAATTATTTATTTCATTATAAATATGAGAAGTTAGCAGGAATTTAATTGATTTGACGGATTTCATTTCAAAATGGTGGTCCATAAGGTATCTGATACTTTGAGCTGACTATCACAATATTTAATAATATACTAAATAACACCGAATAAAATATATTTACTTTCAGATCATAATCATTTGGGTCGCTGTCATCGCTGTTAACGTAAGGTTAGATTGAAACGGAGTTGTAAATGAATTTTTATTAGTTTTTATTCATTAATATGGTAGCGTTTGTTTCCAGAGAAAACGAATCACACATTTTTCATAAAAAATTGCTTAAAGATTGCACCTGCTTCCCAAAAGACAGTCAGCAACCGCGCGTCTCAGAGTTAGCTGCGAAATATGGCAGATATGAGAGAAGAGTGGTTTATCTATTCAAACATCAGGATTCAGGAATTGTTTCCATTTATGTACCAAATCAAGAGAAACAGGACAAGTTTCCGGATTTAACGGTTGGAAAAACAGACAAATACGGTTTTCCCAGCCGATACAATATACTTGACATTTTCAAAAATCCAGTAAGTTTGTCACCATCACTTATATCACCGAAACCAGAAAAACTACAGAATAAAACAATACTCGAACCGTCACAACACAAAAAACATGAAAAGAAAACAGAAAATGAATCCAAACTTAAAAACTCAACTGGTCAACAAGATCCCATACCTGATACTAATCAACATGTATCCCCTGATAATGGTCAACTTGTAGAACTACCTCACCATGTTATTATACCGGGTGACGAAGAACATAACCATGATGGCCAAAATGTACAAAAACCTCACTACTATATTGTACCAGGTGACCAAGAACATACCCATGATGGCCAAAATGTACAAAAACCTCACTACTATATTGTACCAGGTGACCAAGAACATACCCATGATGGCCAAAATGTACAAAAACCTCTCTACATTATTGTACCAGGTGACCAAGAACATACCCATGATGGCCAAAATGTACAAAAACCTCACTACCATATTGTACCAGCTGACCAAGAACATATCCATGATGGCCAAAATGAACAAAAACCTCACTACCATATTGTACCAGCTGACCAAGAACATACCCATGATGGCCAAAATGTACAAAAACCTCACTACCATATTGTACCAGGTGACCAAGAACATATCCATGATGGCCAAAGTGAACAAAAACCTCACTACCATATTGTACCAGCTGACCAAGAACATACCCATGATGGCCAAAATGTACAAAAACCTCACTACCATATTGTACCAGCTGACCAAGAACATACCCATGATGGCCAAAATGTACAAAAACCTCACTACCATATTGTACCAGGTGACCAAGAACATATCCATGATGGCCAAAGTGAACAAAAACCTCACTACCATATTGTACCAGGTGACCAAGAACATACAGATCATGAAAAAGGGTTGGAACCAAATAAAAAGGTTCATTTGAACTTAACTATTGTTGAGGAACCAGAGCTAATCTCATCAAATCCTACGAAGAAAAATATTGAAATTGATATAGCTAAAGATGTGCTTCAAAAACCATCTCAAAATGATGACAAAATTATAGGAGATAACAACTCAGATATCCTGAACATTTTATTAGATGACAAAAGGAATGTGAAGCTTCCACCACCAAAAGACATACAAATACCAATCAGCCCTAAATTTAATAAGTGGCTGATTGAACAAATTAAAATTGTGGATAATGATGTCCTCGGACTAAAGCTACCCAATGACGTAGAGGTGCAAAGATTTAAATACCTACTCATCAATCTCATAACTAAGAGTGGTTTTCGCCTGACTGAGCTCGGAGACTTAATGGATGCCAACGGTCGCGTGTTGAAGATTTCGAACTTAAAACTGAAAAGAGTTATGATAAGTGACCCAGCGGTTTACAAACATATCATGTCGAATTATAAATGTATAATCCCTCATGATATTCCGTATTTAGAAGCTGTTTTCGTTGGTTTAATCCGCCCGCCAAAGATCCTAGGTGTGATACCATTAAGAATGACTCTACTGCCAAAATGCAACGGAAATCGATGCAACCATAACAGTCGGTGTAACCCAGCTACTGGCAAAGTTAGCCCTATCGACCTGAAACAAACTACCGAACTTAATAATGTACCTGCAATAGAAAAGAATTTAAATGAACCAGCAATATTATCGTCCAAAGAAGAATCCAGAAGTCACACTGAACCAGAGCTGACCTTAAACCTAAACCCGGAGGATCTCGAGGCGGTTTTTGGAGAATATTCAGATCAGACGGCCAATGAAGAGAATGTCGAAGAATATAATAGTATTGATGGCAGTGATGATGATGAGGAAGTGATATTCCCAAAGATTGTTGGTGGCAACGCGGCCACTAGTAGCGGGACACCGGTCAGCAGCCGAGGACGATCAGGTTATAACGACCCATGGGTATATCGCTAGGAACTAGTATCTCACATTGATAGAAAAATTACATTAACATTCCAACACTTCTGTTTTAAGTTAAAAATAAATGTTTAGTAACATAACGTCTATGCATGTATTACTTATGTACTTCGTCCTTGTAATTACTACAACGAGGATAATTTTTTTATTGATTTTTTATTGGTTTTGGTTGATATTTATTTTATTATTTTATTTTTAATGTAATAATCTTTATATAATTCATCCGAAATGAAAGTAAAAAGCAAACGATACAGATGTAGGGTTTAAATAAAAATTATTAAAATAAAAGGTTTTTTTTTCTTTGCGAGATATCGTATAATTGTTTGGCATAATAGATTAAAATTAAAATTATAATAAAGGATCGACTGCACAGCTCCAGGATAGCAATATTGCCTTCAGCATTATTACCTTCAAAGCAGTGAGACAAAGTCACCCTTCCACATGCTACTATAATAGTGAGGTATGGTGCCTGCAACATTTGAATTAAAGCTTGCTATAAAATGTTACTTTCTCTTGTATAATTATAGGTCATACTTATGACTGGTTACTTAAGCAAATTCAATATAACTTACGGTTCCTTGGGAAAAGAACATCCCCAAAGATCATGCCATCTAGGCCAATTAGTATGACTAGCTCACCACCGAACTCGCTAGTTCGTCTTGTATGCGGTTGAAGTGGGAACGAGAGGTATAACAGCTAAATCTCTCTACAACCTAATAAAAGACTTGGGCCTGTCCACGACCGACGTATTTCGTACGTATTTGAAGGACAGCCCTAGTAGATTAATTTCAAATTTGGTTAGATAGAGAGAAGAGCTTGGAGGGTAGAGGTGAGCGTTTAGCGCGCGTTAGATAGAGGTCCCTTAAACCTACATCTTGGTCGCAAGTCCCAGGCACTGTTGAAGCTCCTCTTCCTGCAACGCGGTGGACCCGGCACCCGACACTGAAACCATGGAAATCTGAAAAGTTTCGTCTCCACTCGCTGCTAGGAACATAAATTCCATAGCATATTCACTCTGAACATCCTCTATAGTCCTTGGTATCCTAACCACTTAATCCATATATATTAGTGCGGTATTACAGTACATGCAACAAATATCACAATTAATGTTTTACGACTGACATACGACATAAGGTGAATTTAGATAGTAATTTATTTTATTCCACTGTAACTGATACAAAAAGCGATGAGCAATACATAAAAAACATCCTATCTCAAAGATATAGAATATATTTTAGTAGGACACATAGTTAATTAAGAAATAAAATAAGTTCAAAAAATTTGTGGTAAATTTTGATAAAACTGAAAACATCACGACAGCAAACAATTGTATTTTAGATTAATGGATGAAAAATTAATTTTAACGATTTTTTATATTTAAATCACCAAACGGCTACACGGCTGTATCCCAATACTTACTAGTACTAACATCTGAGACGAACTCAAACAACAGCGAGTATCTGATTCATATATAATTAAGGGAAATATTTTAAGTTATTTACTAACACAGAATTATCAAATTGATGCTATGAATGTTACTATTACTGGTAAAATCATTATCTGATAAATTGACCAAATAATAGACGTATATTTCCTTCGTCTTATTTTCTTTGCATCATTGCATAATTCACATTTAAAGCAGATTCAGTTAGTATAAGAATAAAGTTATATTAGCAAATAAAATAGCTCATTATTAATACATAATGTATTGATAATATTGTTCAAAATATTCAAATCTTTTTCATAATAATTAAAACTACAACTACAATATTAAAACTAAATTATAGAAGTATTTAATTTGACTGATCAATAGAATGAATTTGGAATTAATTTGTCTTTAAATGTTAAGTCGGCTAAACTGGCAACAATTTATAACGATACGATTTACGACTACAGCGCCTATTTAATTTGTCAGTTTATTAAAATAAATAAAAGTATCTTGGAATAAGCGTTTAAAATTTTAAATGAAGAGAGAAAAGAAATAGAAAATAAGAAAAAAATGTTTTCTTTTATGAAAAACATTTATCAGAAAAAAACTTTAATTTAAATTTAAATGAATTCACTTGTATCTTTTAAAAATGGATGAAAGCGTCATCTATCGAGCTTAGTTGTAAACTATCTTTAAACCAGAAACTTGTATATTGGAAAGATACGTTGGCATGTTGACAATTAGTCTTGGAATATTACACTAGATGGCTCTTCTACTTTTTATGTTCTACGAGCAATAGATGGCATTTTAGATTATTGTTTACTAATGTTTAATATTGTAATAATCAAATAAAATAAACAGATAAAGAAAATAGTATTACGATATTGCTGGAATTACGTAAGTTTAATAGTATGTCCCATTCATTCGCTTGGTTGAGTATTTTTTTTCTGTTTCATAAAAAAATGTAACCGAGCAGGTTAAGATTTGTGTTCATTCTGTCACAGTCAGTGACCGAATCGAATCGTCGGAGCGGTGGTTACGCTAAAAATATAATAACGAAACAGTTTAACGAAAAAAAATACATTAAAACAAGCAACTTAGTTGAAAGTCTTCGTTAAGTATGAAACAGATAAAAGGCGTGATTGTCTTTTTAAATAATGTTTCATAAATGAAATTGTATTTTGTGATTTCGCGGCATCGGTTGTATATTGTTTGTGAATGGTACGGTTAATGTTGCAGCTATGAAAGGATGTTAAGAATTATCCCTAAAATATAAGTGTTTAACTTTTGAGTTGGATGGGATTGCACGGCTGGTGAGTTTATATTTATTTATTTTTATTTAATAACTCTAATTGCTTGAAATATTAGATAAAATAAATAATTGTTTTACATATAAAGATAGAACTTAGTTATTAAACATGTTTTTGATAGTATTTTAAGTAAAAATTATAGTTTCTTTTTTAAAACGTTGCTACTTTTCATTATTAATTGTTTCTTGATTATTTTTTCCATTGAATAATTCTAGTTATAAACAAATATGTAATAATTTTATGTTTGAAATAACACTATAAGCTTAGAATCTATAGTCGTAACTAAGTTTTGTTGATAATAAATTTAAAAAAAAACCAATAAGAATTTTTTCCTTTTGGTAAGCAAACATTTTCGACATAGATTACTTTTCTTCTTAAAATCTTTGTTCAATTTATGTAAATATCCGATTAAAAAGACATCGAACAATGAACAAGGTTAAGTATAACGTATAAGGATATAAAGTCGGTTCAGAAATAGGGGCAAATAAAAAAAAACATCACTCAGAAGGTCAAAATAAAGAGGAACTTATAACTATAAATTATTCTTTTTGGACGTTTCACAATATTATTTTTTTTACCCGGACGGCCTTGAGAATGTTTTTGAGACTGTCTTATGTCATTCATATTACAATAAATTCTATATTATGAGATGTTTTTTCTTCTTTAAATTATCGGTGAGTAGTTGCATTTTGTGTTTAATCCTTTCTTGTATTACAAATATTTAATACCTTTATATATGAGCAAATATTTTTCTATTGTCTTTTTATATCGCGTGAAGTCCCCACATGCTAGCGATTAACACCGTTTAATATTTATAACCTGTAAATAAAGAAATGGTTTTATATCAACTTATGATATTTTTTTTTTTGTTTTTTTTTTTTTTACAAATAAGTTTACATTACTCAGACGCGAAATAAAATACATGTTGATTTTCTCATTGATCTAATATATCTTTAATCGAAATTATATTTATTTTGTAAAGTATTTCGAAATATAAAGCCTTTGTCACCTGTCAATGGATGTTTGACATTTAAACAATCGTAACTTTTATTAACTAAGCACGCTATAAAGAACTATTAAATTAATGGCGTAATTTCTAATTAGAAAATATTCTATTTCTTAGTTAAAGAAACATTAATCGCTATTTGTTGGATTAATAAGAGAATAATTGTAGTTAAATGGCATTAAAGAAATAATTTGTTAGGAGAATAACTCACACTATCATACTTTTCTTACGCACACGTACATAAAATCGTACTATTATATTAGAATAACATTGACATGACCTTGTGTGAATATATAAACATAGTGTAAGCATTGAAATACAAATACGAGTGTAATATGGAAAAGGACTTTTGCTAAAATTTATTAAAACCTCCATTGTATTATAAATATAGCAAGTGTCCAGATATTTTTGTATTGAATGCATAGTGATGGCGGGAAAATTAATAAATAACCTTAATAATTCTTTCAAAATGAAACTTAACGTAATAAAATAACTTTATTCGATTCCTAACCTATTTAGAATTTATTATAATGAATCTGATATTAGTCACTATCGATTACAAATATGGCCATTATATACACATGTACAAATGCCAAGATGATAATTATTTAAATTAAAAATCAGCAAGCGATCTTTAACAAAAAGTTTCTATATATAATCACGTGAAGGTATTTTGTTTTTCTAACACCGGAAACGCTGTGGTGCCGGAAATTTAGAATTGGCTTAACGTGAGCATTGTTTTGAAAAAATAATATCAACAAAATTTAATAAAGTAATTTTATTTTCGTTTTAATTATTCCTTTCGTATACATAATAAAAAATATAATGTTATTTAACTGATACGTAATGTTACTAATTATCTGTTAAAAAAAAAGCGAATCCTATTATCTTTTTTTTTTTAATAAAATTGGTCTTATGTTCTTGCGTTTTCTCTATAATACATTTCTTGGTTTGGTAAATTAAAAAATAATATGTATGCATATGCATGGCGTGTCGTGCACGACGGATTAATTGTCACGGCGATTTAGTTATAACATTTTATTTATACAAAATTGGAAATAGTTTGACTTTAGACTATTGATAGATTGATTCGTTCGTATGTAGTTGAACAGTTCCGAACAGAAAACTGTGCGTGTTGCGTTTGAAGACGCGAACAGGTAATAAGGGTACATAACTTGTTTCAGTTAAACGAAATAAAAATATAAATATATATTAATTAAAATAGTTTCTCGATTTATGCTTTACCTTGTCTGTCAATTTATTTTGTTTTGATTTATATTTTATAAGTCATAACATAAAAAAGGCTCGATTATACGTTTTGATCGTAATGAATCTTATGATCATTATAAAAATATTTAAATCTATCTCACTATACCTACAAATGACTATAAATAATTTTGGTTTGATTTTATGTAGACGCCATTTTTTTTTCGATTACAGTTGATATGACGGACATATTATAGAGACGTCAAGATTAATTCAATAATGGCTAAAATGGCTGTATATAACGAATCCTATTAACAATATAAATAAATCATTCATTTATTCCATTCAATCATTTAAATTAATAAAATTTTAGTACATTTCGTAACTTACGAAATCAGCAGAATTGCATATAAATCGTAAGTTATACCGACGATATTCGTAATATAATTACAATATTATATTATACATACATTAAATATACGAACAAATAGCATAAATAATTCCAAGGTGAGGTGAGTAAGGTTAAGTTTTACAAATGCTTGCACATCCAAACAGGTTTCATGCGTTCAGAGAGCGTTTCTTAATATCCACGTAAAGCTGTCCGCGGACTTTTATCATGTTTATTTTGTTTCCAGCTTTATTTTATATTTTATCCGACAGAGCAAAATGTAAGTTATGCTATCACGGACGTTTAAACGTTGTCATATAAAATAATTTACCGAATTTATTACGTATATAGTGAAGTTATAATTTTATATTCAATAATAAAATTTTAATTTATATCATATATGGTCTCGTATGTACTACATTAAAGACAGTATACAAATTACTACGCCGTCAATAACTAACTTAGCTTAAGGAGATCTACTTTATCTTGTTGTAGATTTTAATTAATGTAAATAGTATTATTTTTTATATTACAATACTAATACTAATAAATCTGTATATTTTATATATTATATATGAATTGTCTCCACTGAAAATCTCAATTCATTGTTAACGACGTCGTTGTTCTGTGTATGAATGATCGTAAAAAACTTGTCAGTGAGCAGTAAACCTTAGTTAATTCAATCATTTCATATATGGGTTAAAGGATCAACTACCAATAACGGATGTAACGATTTATAAGACCTGGGGTCAATTGTACGAGCGGCTACAATAACGGCTTTCGTATGTGTAACTTGACGTAGAGAATATACACACACACACACACACACACGCATATATATGTATATGTGTGTGTGTGTAGTCCTCATTAAAAATATCTTCCATATTCCTATTATATTATAAAAAAGATTAGCTTAATTCTTTAATTTAAATATATGTATATACAAAAATTTTATAATAATTGATCATTTATAACGCTATCGATGAAATTTGTATTAAATTTGGTAATTAGGTAGATATATCAAAAAGATAATTTTATTCGTAAAAACTCATATGAAAAAAAAATGACATAAAATTGTTATTATAATCTGATTAGCCAAATTAAGGAGGACTGTTAATGAGAGAGAAACAGTAAATAACAGATGTACCTAGTTAGAAAATACATGGATTTTAGATAATTTATAGCAATTTCTCATACTTATTTTTTTGTAAATCCCATGCTATGAGTCTATGAAAATAGTAATTTTTTTAAATATATTCAAAAAATTGCTTCACTTGATTATCATTGTAGTGAAGATTCATCTAATGATAATGAACTTACATCAATCAATAGTTTGTTGTATGGAGGTCGGGCTTCGTATTAAGTAATAAATATATGACGCCGCCTTGTCCGCTTAAACGCTTTTTAAAATTATACATTGAAGGATAAACACTTCTTTGGTTACGAGAATAAATAACAATTTGAATTAAGACGAGAACTGAGAGCGAACGATATTTTTTTACGAAAACCAACATGCTAGCATTTGTTTTATGCTATGGCTTCGTTCGCACTGGAATCGTGGAATATTTGGACGGATTATACGAATCTTGAGCACCGTGTGGAGGGAACGGGAAGGAGTTTGTCGAACGGAATAAAGGCGTTTAGAACAACGGTGTCCATCACATACATTTAACTTATAACGCAAAAGTTGGCCAGGTCTCCAACCAAGAGAGAATGAAACCAGTCAACTATCTCAGGTAATATGTTAAGAGACACTATCACAGTTCAAAGTAGATCGAAGAAGATATGACCTTGCACTAATCTAGTACTTAAAACTTAACTAAGTTAAAGCTCCTTTTTCATTATCCTATTTTGAACATCTTCAGTCATTCCTAGTAGAGAAGTCAAAGAAGATAAAGATATATTTGTTGATAAGCATTGCCGGAAAAGCTTCCCTCCTAAAATAATGCGTTTTATAAGTTATTATTATTGTAATTGCCAAAAATTTATATTCAACAAAAGATCTTGTTTAAGGGAATTTGGTGTTAAGCCCGCGGCTTTGGCAAGGTCACTTGGAGAGCGGTTACATGTTTTTAACACGGTGGTACCGGGACATTCTTGGTGGTGTCCTGCTGGTTAGAAGCAGTTAGACAAGAGGAATCTAAAGTCCAAATCCAAAAATTTAAATGACACCTTTATTTCATCTGCTCAAGAAATTACATAGACTATTGTGTACAGTCGTATCGAGAAACGTTTTTCTAGTTCGGAATTAGTGAGGATTTACTGCGTCTTCGCTTAGCAGTTACTATTATCATCATAGGAAGCATTCAAACATGAAAATACCAGAAAAACATTAAAAAAAAAATATATATATATATTTTGTGATTATAGCTTAGGCGTCGTGTTTCCTGGCTGTATGTGATGGGCGTTGGCTTTGAAACAATATGTTTAAGTTCGCTTCAAATAAAGCTGTGATTTTAAAAAGATAATTAATATATATTTACTCCAGTATAAATTAATATATTGGTATCATTTTTTTATTTCCTTTGAATAATGCAATATAAATTCCTTAATATAAAATCATTTAAGATATTAAGGAATTTCCTACGACTGACTTTACTGCCTCTCTCGATTTCTTAGTCCTTGTTGCTTTTATAAGGTTATCGGATATTGGGTTGTACTGTATTATTGTAATACATTTACCGTTTTAGACAAAAGAACTTCCAATTCTGTGAGCCTATTAGGCAACTAGTAGTATTTAATAAATACTAGCCTCTAATTCGAAAGAACGCTGAATTATGGGTTGTAAAATAATATTTTTTATATATTATATAATATATAAAATCGAAAACATTTACAAAAATCCGGCAAGAAAATGAACAAAATTATTATCACATTTCTAATGACAATATGAGTATTTAGGAATAACTCTGAATTAATTTTTTTAACTATAAGTTAGACACAGCATGGCTTGTGACTAACGTGTGAGTGTGCGCGGAATTCTTAGTACCAAATAAAATGGCGCCTTAAAGTTTTAATAGATTGTTTTAGAGTTTAGATTCTACCTGGTTTTTAAATTGATAGTAAAATAGACTTTATTACGGATTAGTAAAGAATTTTATTGCTTACACATTTTCATGCTCATTTTGAATACAAACGACAAGTTTGACTTTTTCATTCGAAAACATTGCTATATGTTTAGGAGTTAAAAAAATCTTCACTTTCGTTTATAGAAAATATATATATTGTTCTTTAAAAGGGAATTTTACTAGTAACGATAAAATGCCTGAATTAAAAATGTATAATGAAAAAATCATATATACGAGAAGGAATCCAAAATGGCTATTCAGAAATAGGTATAGCGGTCAAGTTTCTTTGGTGACTATCATGCTTCTTCAGTGTTTGGCTTGAATTTGCTCAAATATAAAAACTATAGCAATTTAAAAGTAAATATTTCTAATAAAAAATGACTTAATTATAGTTAATTTAGATTTTTATCGAAATAATGATAGCGAATATCATAATCAAACTGAAGAACAAAATAATGATAATACAAAAAACTTCACAAAAACAAGGCTTTATGTTTCAAATCGAATAGAAAAAAATACATTTTATGTAATGGCAATACTAAGGTGCGAAAAAAAAAATAGGTTTATGGAGTATTAACGCCAAATAATTGAATGTTTTTATAAATATTAACCCTGATAATCTCAAACCAATAGAACCAATTACTCAGTAACTGAGCACTGAGCAACCTTGCCCTACTCAACTATAACAGAGACCCACTTAAATAAATCTAAAATGAAGTCTATGCATACATGTTAAGGTAGATACAGGTCAATACATAAATATTGTTTGCTTAAAAGAAAATCTATTTATAAAGGAAAAATATACAAAACTGGCAAATCTGTCAAACATATATTGTAGTCGAGTTTTTAAAATGATTTCCTTAAAAACAATACATAATAATATTTGTGAATCATTTGCATGTTAATTACGTGATCAAACAGCGAATAACATGTAAATCACAAAGTATTACTGAATTTTAAACGGGATATACGTGATTTTTTACCAATTTATACATCTTTATCGTGAAAAAAAATACCATAAAATTTAGGTAAAAAATTCCTACATCAGCCAAGCCCGGCCAAGGTTAGAAATAAGTGCTTTTGGCGATCTTTTTTTTTTTTTCACATCCGTATGACGTAGGTTTATTCCATGACGCTAGCAAATATGGTAACACTTATACTGCGTTTTTGTCAATAGCAATAAAATTCTGCATTTTAAACGTTCTTTAATTTGTAAATTTAAAGTTATTTATTTCCA